>NC_065902.1:8024103-8327133 GCF_905147045.1 Nymphalis io | reverse complement strand
TTTTCATAAAACAAAAAAACATACAATATATTTTGATAAACCACTACGTCAAGAGATATATGTTAGTTAACGCATGTTTTCTCGACCTAAGTGGTGCTTTTGATCTCTTAAATTATAATTTACTTTATTACTATTATACTCCATCTTATGGAGCGACGAGACATTCAGCGAATACATACTAGATTACAGAGTTCGCCAAGCAGTCAAGCAAGGCAAGAGTTCGTAGATTGACTTCTCTTGTAATTTTTTTTAATTGAAGATGGCAAGCTGGCTGGATATCTGGGTCTCCAGTCTCTGGTCCGGAAACGGTACCGTCGTTTTATCTCGGTGGAGATATATCGGAGAGGAAAGCGTTTCAGATAGTTGACGATGGACATGTAGAGTTGGAAGGTCGTTAAATGTAATATGCTAGTACGTCGCTTTGCAAAGCGCAGTGACGAAATAAATCTAATATTGTTTACTAAAGCTAGGTTAGGCCGAGCTAAAGGAGTACTGACTTTGTTTGCTCGCTATAAGATCGCTAATCACATAATTGGCCGTTGGCCGAGAATCTGTACTGTTCCATATTTAAGCATTCTCCGGCTCTCACCAAGAGGTAACCAAAAAATAGATCCAATACTGATGTTTATAGGCTATAAAAATTATGAGTGTCATAGATTTTATAATACTTACTCAGAGCATATATCAGGAGTAACAGCACGAACTCCTAGCAGGTCAAGCTGAGCCAACTTAGTCGCCTTCGGTAACAGCACGCGGAGATCTCTATCGCAGACACCTCTCAACGCTCCGAGGAACAGCTTGCGTAGTTCTCCCCCTGACAGTGAAGCCAGCCACTCACCCGAACCGCCGGCTTGTAAGCTGAAATTTAAAAAATATTTTAGATGTGTAGTCTAATCTACTCATTAGGTGTTAAAGTATTAAAACGCTTGTATGATGTAGTTTTTATTTAATATTTAGAAGAATTACTATAGATACTTTTTCTATAGAACGGCCAGGCAAACGCGACCAAAGCGTCATAAGTACACAGTGGAAATTCCCCGCCTACGTACGAAGCGCTTTGAATCCACATTCATCATTCGCACTGCGAAACTATGGAATGCTTTGCCTGAGTCCGTATTTCCTGATAGGTACAATGTTGGTGTCTTCAAATCCAGAGTAAACAGTTTTCTTATAGGCAAGCGTGCTACATCTACGCTGGCCAATTATTAGTAAAAAAAAAATAGTATTAGTATATAAATCTTATAATATACAGTCAGTTCATAAAATTACCTAACCTAAAATATTATTTGGTCAGATTTACTCATCTGAAATACTAAAAACCCCATTGCGTATCGACTGCAACCGGCAAATGACCGCGCAGATTAAAGTCAATTTACTTAATCTGACTTTGATCTGAGTTTTAAATACACCTGCATCATATTAATAAATATATTAGCCGAAGTAACCCAAAAAGAAAACCAATAATTATTTCTATCTCAATACTGGACGTGACTTAAGATGACCCAGTGGATTTAACATGTCGATTTGAATAGAACATAGCAAAACGAAAACTAAATTGGACTTTATATGCTAACTATTATGTAATCTGAACTAACATCCAGCTGTATACATAAACTAAAATGAGGAGGTGCCGAATGAAGATAATTTTACTTTACTTACCACCAACCGACGTCTAATTCCTGTAAATTCCTACAATTCCCTAACGCTCGGATGCCGACTGCCGTCAACGAATACGACTTCCAAAAGTCCACCGACATCAAATCTGGACAATTGGCACCCAAAGCAATCGCTACTTCATCCATCGCTGATATCATTTTACAGGAACCTGAAAATATTGTTCATCTAAATTTATTTTTTTATTATGCAAGAAGATAAGGACAAACTAATTTTTTAAATAAAATTACATACAAAGCGTATATATCTAATTTAAATAGACAACCCTGGATATCTAATATTAGATTAATAATGTTATCACGATGATTATATCAGTTGGTAGTCTGCGTGGAGTAAAGAAAACTTAATATTTTAATATTTTTTTATGTTATAGGCAGGCGGACGAGCGAATGTGCCACCTGATGGTTAGTGGTCACCACGCCAATAGACATTGGCGAGGTAAGAAATAATAACCATACCTCGCCTCGCTAATGCGCCATCAATCTTGGGAACTGACATGTTATGTCCCTTATGCCAGTAGTTACACTTTTTTTTTTTTTTTATATATATAAAATAGGAAGATGGACGAGCATATGGGCCACCTGATGGTAAGTGGTCACCAAACGCCCTTAGACATTGGCATTGTAAGAAATGTCAACCATCGCTTATAGCCAATGCGCCACCAACCTTGGGAACTAAGATTTTATGTCCCTTGTGCCTGTAATTACACTGGCTCACTCACCCTTCAAACCGGAAAACAACAATATCAAGTATTGCTGTTTTGCGGTAGAATATCTGATGAGTAACTTGCTCAGTCACTACTAAGTATAGCTGCTTAGCGGCAAAATATCTGATGAGTGGGTGGTACCCAACCAGACGGGTCTGACAAAGCCCTACCACCAGATAAATATATTCATATGTATAAATTCATTTTTCAAACAACTTTCTCAAGACAATAAGATAATATTAAGACCGAGAATTTCTAAACCAAAAAATCTTCATCTATAAAAATAATGTATAAATTCGTACCAACATTAAGATGTTGTAATGCCGGGTTAGACCAGACGATAGCGACTGCTGCCGAAGTAGTTATATGAGTTCTGTACAGATCCAACCTTTTCAACTTTGTCAGAGACGATAAACACGACCATTCTGTACAGCTTATCACTGACCGGAGGCAAAGTTCTGAAAATATATCAAAATTAAAAACTTTTCAAATTTAAACCGAAAGCCAAACGCTCATACAATATCCAAATGTGGATGTGTGAATGTAGGTGAAACGCCGCCCGTATGTATGAAATCATCCTTAATGCTTTCAATAATTTTCATATGGTTTGGAATTCCCAAACTTTGGTTTTGAAAGAAGAATAATCATAAAATATTTTGTTAGCGCCTGCCTTAAAAAGCATAGCGACTCATCACCCGCTTATTTTATGTATGTGATCATATATTACCGCGCTAGACGGTACTCGTAAAATACTTAAGTTACATCTAATGTTAAAGTTACATCTAATCTTCCACCAACCCGCATTGGAGCAGCGTGGTGGAATAAGCTCCAAACCTTCTCCTCAATAAGAGGAGAGGAGGCCTTTAGCCCAGCAGTGGGACATTCACAGGCTGTACGGGATCTAATGTTTCTCGTTTGTTTTAGCTATGTCATTGTCCAGACGCCTTTGAATTCTCAACCGATACGTACGTCAAAATCTGGAGCTGTTAATTTTAAATGTATGATGTTTTCTTTTTACTCATTTCATACAATACACATTTTGGCCTAAAAAGATACAGCAAAGATCATATCATTTGGCAGCGTTTAATCCATTATAACGGATACAGTGGATTCAGAAAACTGTCAGCACGATGGTTACCACGACGTTTCGAAATTTCTCAGCATAATCTAGAAAATGTCCAATTTTGTCGGCCATTTGTCAGCATTAATGAATCATGAGTCTACCATGATCCCGAAACTAAAAGATAATACATGCACGACATTCCTCTCCAGCCGTGAAGAAATTTGGAGTCACTCTTTGTTCTGGGATAGTGACATAATTCATTCCTAAATTCCAAAATGTATAAAGCTATTAAAGGCGTGGAAAACTGTCATTATACGTGTTGTTTCTTAATGAAAGCGCTATTGCTCGACCGTAATCTGCGGTCTAAGGAATCCGCAGTCCAGCGCTTTGATATCCTGGACCACCTTTCTACCTTATTCTAAAACCAGTTATATTAGTATAGTAATACTCGTGGTTATGGCTCGGTACATGAGTTTCCAAGATATCTCCATAGAGAGTCAATAATATTATCTTTTTAGTTAGTAATAAGAAAGTTAGAAACGCGTTATTCTCAACGTATTCAGATAGAATATTATGTACAAATATATATTTTTTATTATCATTTTTATATTGTACTTTTTTAACCGACCTCGTATGTTAATTAAAAATAAACGGGCATTTTTAAGTAATTTTATTTTAAACAAAACAATATTTTCGTCTGGCCGAGAAAGTATCCTCATACTATATATTTAGGGTATAAATATATAATACAAGATTCAAGAATAAAAAGGAAATATATGATTCTCATCAAGGTCCTTACAAGTTTAATAAATAAGACAAACATATGTTACCTTGTAAATTAGACGATGTGTCAACTATAGCTCTTAGCACTGAATTGTCAACGAATTTACAGCAGTTCATTCGTAAGTGTGTTAACTCAGCACCACTGTCTCTCAAAAAACTGAAAAATAACAATACCGCTATATTATATAATATAATTATAAAATATTAATAAAATATATTTTATATTACAAACAAAAAACTGTATAAGATTTACAATCTAACATTATTATTATCAAAAATTTTAAAATAGCTATAATAAATATTATAAAGCTGATGTTTTATTCTACTGATAATAAGGAATATCTTGAATTATTCCAAAATCTCACGTTATTTTTTTCATGACATGAGTCATCATTTTAAAAAGTATCAAGTGATCACGCGTCGCACTTTCAAACGAATACTTTTTTGTATAAAGCACTATATATTTATGAATTTAGGCTATTGTATTTTATACTTACTTGACTACGTACTGGGGCTGTATCATACAATGACTACCGCACCAGGATAGGTCTAATTTTTGAAGAAATTTGCACCTCATCGACAATGTTAAGAGTACCTATAAAACACACACACTATAATATACAAAGCGTCAAATATGCTCAATCTCAGTAACAGTAACAGTAAGAGCCTGTAAATGTCCCATTGCTGGGCTAAGGCCTCCTCTCCCTTTTTGAGGAGAAGGTTTGGAGCTTATTCCACCACGCTGCTCCAATGCGGGTTGGTGGAATACACATGTGGCAGAATTTCGATGAAATTAGACACATGCAGGTTTCCTCGCGATGTTTTCCTTCACCGAAAAGCACGAGATGAATTATAACAGAAATTAAGCACATGAAAATTCAGAGGTGCTTGCCCGGGTTTGAACCCACGTTCATCGGTTAAGATTCACGCGTTCTTACCATCTCGACTTCCTGCTCAATTGGGGATGCTCAATCTCACTATACATAAATACAAGGACGGTAATGAGAACTGTTTTTTTGAGTTCCAACGGGCAAATTGGTCACTTGATGGTAAGTCGTCACCACTGCCCATAGACATTGGTTATGCAAGAAATAGCAAACACTATCTACATCGCCAATGCGCTAGAACTTTGGCAACTAAGATGTCATGTCCTGTGTGCCTGGAGTTATACTGGCTCACTCGCCCTTTAAACCGGAACACAACAATACTAAGTACTGTTTGGCGGTAGAATATCTGATGAGTGGATGGAACCTGCCCAGAAGGACTTATACAAGGCACTGCCATCAAATAAATATAATCTTAAAGTAAATAGTTATAAATATATCCTATAATATTACGTCTAATTATCATATACATAGGTATAGTCTACGTATATTTTAAATATGTCGAACCTCATTATTGCGTATGGCAGACGTCCAAACTAAGTATGTCCTTAACATAATAACATAGAACACAAGCGATTATACTCTTTCATTTTATTCATCTGCATTTAATTTAATTTTCCTTTAAATCCTCGGCTAACTCGATGTGAAATTTAATTACAATCGATTAAATTTTCATAGAATTTTATTTATATATGTAAGCATACATCAAAGACGCGGCCCGTATAATCAACATTTTTTTTTATTGAAACAATTTAAGGCGTTTCTAAAATAGTACGATTAAATCATTGATATTTATGATTAATTTATTCGTTAGTAAACTTAAATATATGTTTAAAATAAAGTACACCAGACGAACACGATATTGACTCCATAGGTATCATATTTTTGTGAAAATTAAAATACACACGAGTAAAATCACTCGCATAAGTTTGCGGGTATGATTAACATACCGCTAATTCTTTTTAAAATTCTTAGCGAATTGTTATAAGGTCAATTATATCACACACACATACAATTATACACACTCAGCATACCTGAGATCGTACACAGTGCCAATAAGGACGCAGATCGATACATCGATAGAGTATTGCGTCGGATGCGAGTCGGCTGAAGTGTTTATTGACTTGTGCGCAACGACATAACGACTGCATGTCCAGATATTTCATCACTGATAGTATAGTTTCATCCTGAAACACAAAAATTGACATCTATAATCACGTGTGATTTCAGTACAGTACAGTAACAGCCTGTTAATGTCCCACTGCTGGGCTAAGGCCTCCTCTCCCTTTTGAGGAGAAGGTTTGGCGCTTATTCCACCACGCTGCTCCAATGAGGGTTGGTAGAATACACATGCGGCAAGATTTCAATGAAATTAGACACATGCAGGTTTCCTCACGATGTTTTCCTTCACCGTCAAGTACGAGATGAATTATAAAAACAAATTAAGCACATGAAAATTCAGTGGTGCTTGCCCGGGTTTGAACCCACGATCATCGGTTAAGATTCACGCGTTCGAACCACTGGGCCATCTCGGTATCATATAATAATATATATACTTATCATCTAATATAATAAGAGCTATAATATATATATATATATATATATATATATATATATATATTATAGCTCTGTTTTTTTGTTGTTATATTTGTATGTATGTATATGTTTTATTACCAATTACCGCCTTCACGAAATTCTGCTTAGCCTAAACGTTGACTGCTATAAAATGCCTTTAGGCATTAAGTCTGCCTTTTGTCCTACTACACAATGTATGGTGGTCAAAAAAGTATTTAAATAAATAAAATAAATAAATAAAAAAATTATTTAAATTCATTTGAAAAAAAAAAAATTATAAGTACGGACGGATGGGCAAATGTGTCACCTGATGTTAAGTAGTCATCACCGCCCATAGACATTGGCAGTGTAAGAAATGTTAACCATCGCTTACATCACCAATGCGCCACCAACCTTGGGAACGAAGATGTTACGTACTTCGTGCCTGTACTTACTCATTCACTCTTCAAACCGGAACGCAACAATAAATATTGGTGTTTAACAGTAGAATATCACCACCTAGTAAGTTATTTCTCGAGACTTATTTTGCGACAGATAATTAGTTCCACAGAATGATTACCTATTATCTCAAATTATAATTATTTAGCTATGGAATGCTATGATTGGTGTTCGTTGAAGGATCGCGACTAACTAAATGAAGTGATTCGACAGAAAGTAATCGACATAGCTCAAGGATTGTTTTTTTAATTATTGTATTTTTATCCATAGAGTTGCTGTCCGTGCGTTTGGTGTTCATTTACGGGTGGTAGAGCTTTGTGCAAGCTCGTCTGGGTAGGTACCACCCACTCATCAGATATTCTACCGCAAAACAGCAGTACTTGGTATTGTTTTGTTCCGGTTTGAAGGGTGATTGAGCCAGTGTGAGCCATTACAGGCACAAGGGACATAACATCTTAGTTCCCAAGGTTGGTGGCGCATTGGTGATGTAAGCGATGGTTAACATTTCTTACAATGCCAACGTCTATGGGCGTTGGTGACCACTTACCATCAGGTGGCACATATGCTCGTACGCCTTCATATTCTATAAAAAAAAAAAATTCTGCATGAACTTTATCAGGCAGCATCACAATCTATGATTCCAGAAATTAAAAAAAAAATGACAAATAAGGATCTCTACTGAGGACCTTTTGGATTCCATTAACTACTTAATCAACTACATGCTTTTTTGCAATCTTTATACTAGTATTATGATATACAAGTTTTTATTTTACGATTTTGTTCAGGCGTAACGTTGTAGTTAGTGATTACGTTTTTTTACCTTGATCAGGAAATTAAATACTCGATTTCCGAGTTTTTACTTCAGTTATGTATCTTTCGCTCTTTCTTTTTTTATAATAGTATGAAATCGTGAATATTTGCAATTTCGAACTTGTAAAACTCATGAAAACTACGTAGTGCTTACCCGGATTTTAACCCGCGATCTTTGGCCCTAGAACATTTCATTATATCGCATATCCATCCAATCCATATATAAAAATACAAGTTCGAATACAGTTTCAAATAGCGGTATTTACAAAATCCTTAAACAAAAGAACTCGCGAACTCCAAAGAATATGATATTGGTTATATCATAATAATAATAATATCCTGGAACATTATTCACGGCCATCTGATCCCAAACTTAGCAGAGCTTGGGCTATAAAAACCAGACAACTGATATACTACATATACTTTTCTTTTGTAAATACATACTTATATAGATAATTACACCCTGACTCACAACACAGACAAACAGACATGTTCATGCACACAAATGTCTGTCCTGGATGGGAATCGAACTCACAACCAGTGTAATTACAGGCACAAGGGACATAAAATCTTAGTTCCCAAGGTTGGTGGCGCATTGGCTGTATAAGAGATGGTTGACATTTCTTACAATGCCAATGTCTAAGGGCGTTTGGTGACCACTTCCCATCAGGTGGCCCATATGCTCGTCCGCTTTCCTATTCTATAAAAAAAAAAAAACCTTTGGCACGCCAACTGGCTCGTCAAATATATGTAAATACTATTTGATCATTATTGTCATATTGCATGACACGTTTAGTATGAATTGAATATTTAACAGTCCATTGTGATAAGTGACTCACAAACGCCTAGGTCAGTTTGTACTGCGGAACGAAATATTTCTAAGCTATCATATATGTATGTTAACCTTTAGAAAAGATTACGCTTTGCTACTTAATAGATATAATCGGTGTAATTAATTTTCTTTATCTCTAAATTGTTATTGGCCTTGTTAGAGACTTTTATAGCGAAAACACTATTTTCGTCATTGGGGCATAACAAATCTATGTTATATATTAAACATTACATATATATAATTTCCGTTATGTACTTGTTTGAACCACAATTATTACTGTCTAGTGTTAAACTCATAGCATAATAAGAAAAAAGTGTTAGCGCTATTAAAATTCGAATATACAATATATAATGTAGTATTCGCATGCTCTAAGCAATAATGCTATGGCGTAAACACCAACGACTTCATTTGATAGCGCGCAACTGCAATAGCAAAACAAAAGATTATAATTTGAGTTTAATTATTTGGTTTTACATTTCTGTAAAAAATAAAGATATCAATACAACGCGTAGTACAATTTTTGTCTTACTTAAGATGGTTTCTTTGTAAAATAATTTCGGTTATCACTATTTTAAAATATCTAGATTACGTAATGGAAATATAATAAAATTATACTTCTTGTTCTTATTTTACTTTAAGCTGGGTATATGTATTTTGCAATAAGCAGCTAGCTAGGAATGTTCGAGAACAATAATTCCAGAACAATCTCGAATATTCCATTCTTTCAAGAATTTTATAAATATTTTTACAATAACATTTGTTAGAAAAGCACACTAACATACATATATTGTACATCTTATTGGCGTATACATAACGGAACATTTGTTTAATACAAAACCGTCCAGTCGGTCGTAAATAAAATTATTGTTGAGAAACGTACACATGACCTTGATCCTCCCCCGTCCTGCCCTCCGCGCCATAAGAGAAACAAATGCGACAAAGTTTTCAGAAGCAAGCGGATATTTAAAATCGACGTTTTTTTTTTCAATATATTATTGTATTGTTATTAGTAATATATTTGTGTTGTTATTAAAAAAGTTGTAATTTTTTTTATGGTACAGGTGGCTTGAGGCTCATCGAATGAAAGTAACTACCTCCGCCCGTGGATACCTGCAACACCGGAGGGCTTGCAGTTGCGTTGCCCGCTTTTAAATAAAAAGTATGTTCTATTCTCGAAGGTTCCCAAGGTGTATCGGTTTGAAAAAACCACCGACGAAAGTTTGTTAAACAGATTGGTTTTGCGAGGCAGAAAATGTATTATGCGTATTTCCAATCTATCCGCTCCTAATATTGTCTTCTCACTTGACGTCATTAGGTTTATTCTTTACTTATAAGCGGTGATTTATTTCTGTCATCATTTTTTAACTGATCACTGCTTACACAACATTTATAGACAAAATCGCTAGTTTACATACAATTTAACGTAAACTTAAGATTAGATAAGAACCTACATTACAAAATAATTACGCATCTGATGAAAATAGTTTGGAGTAAACATCATGTGCATCACTCGCAAGCCGAATGAAACATTCGCAGATAAATATTCAACACATTTTCATATTAATATGAATTTATGGTTTTATTAATATTCAGGTATGAATTGTTCTATATTTAGAGGTATGAAGATGCGTGATGGATTAATGTTGAGAACACGTGACTAGTAACTGATGATTTTAAAAGGTTTTCAAATACGGGTAAGCACAACTAATTTTCTCGTGCTCATCGTTGAAATATAAAATCATGAGCACTGCACTGAACTTTCTCCTCAAAAATATAGAAGACCTTAGCCCAGCGGTGGAACATCTATATACTCTTAATTATGGCGTAACAATTAAAAAATATATATCTGTCTAAATTCAATCACGTTGTTATATCAACTTCTAGTGTTAACTTCACCTGTATAACATTATCGGAAAAATCTGCTCATTTGATAAAATTAAAAACTATGAAACAAGCAATGGCAATTTTAATTGCAATTATTATATTTCTAATATAGCAACACAGACTGTTTTCAGTGATTTTAGGTACCATATATTCATACAAATATAATGTTTTTTAATGATTTGAAAGGGAAATACACACATTCTTATCGAGAATCAGTACCCGATGTCATGACAAAAGTGAAATCGTTAAGACAAGAATTTTGTTTGAAAAATATGTTGTTTATTTACTTGTTTATATCAAATATAATTTCATAATAAAAACACAATATGTCATAAGGGGTAAAAGATTATGTGTGACGTGATTACAAAATTAATATTAATTGGTAGCCTACCTTGCATAAGCTGTAGCCTTAGTTTTGGCAGTAGGGCTTTGGGCAAGTCCGTCTGGGCAGATACATTCATTCATCACATATTCTACCGCCAAATAGCAATCGGACTATTAATAACTACAAATGTATACATATTAAATCAGTACTTACTGGCAATCGTTGGAAATCACCCAGAGGCGGACCCCTGTCTATAAGTTTATCATTTTGAGACAAAACTGATCGATTCAGAACATTTTCATGCAAGTTTGAAGCTATGACTCTGTTGAGAAGCGAACCTAAAACAGTATAAAATATTTAGGATCGTTTGATATTTATTTCAAGCGATTCGGTTAGAGGAATATTTTACATGGATTGAGATAACTTCTTATTCATGATGATGACGTACTCCTGATTTCGACCGCAGCGGCCAATCTAAAGAAAGATTAGCCAACTCGAATATTATAGTATACAAGTGTGTGCGCAAATACAGATGTACTCTCTATTCCTTTACTCTCATAATCCGATGTGAAGGTAATCCGACACGACCGGAAAGAGTTTAGACGCAGGACCTACTCAATTCTCCGACAAAAAACCCAATAAGTTTTTATGACTCGACCTGGGATTTGAATCTAGGACCTCGAGATCTGCAGGCTTAATTCTAACCACAACGAGGCAGTCAACTACCTTGCCTAATCATGATTAGATGATATTATCCTCTATATATTCGGATATCATGATAACTGTAAATCGTAAACGAAATGAAAACGGACAGGGAAGTTATAGAAATGTATCACGCGGCCACAGATCAAAATAATTATAATATATCATAATAATTATAATATATAGATTTATAATATATCAATCACTGGTTTTTAACTCTCATGACGTGACCTAAAACATGTTTACGAGAATACCAGAACTGAATACCTGCCAAACTAATGATATGATAATATTATTTTGATTTCATGTTCTAAACAGAATATATAAACTTGTTGAAATATATTTATAAAGCTTCTAGCAAAATTGATAGTTTAAAAAAATTATCAGAAAAAAACATAATTCATCTAAATGAACATTATTCAAGTCATTTACAATCATTTTTTACTCGGCTACGGTAAAGCCAAAAGGGTTTTATGTTCCAGCAGGCTATGTATATATGTTACCAACTATAATTTGACAAATGTAGTATTTTGAGGAGTGCCTTTCTTATTATAAATATTTTTCCGAGTGCGTTTTTTCCGAAGTCGTGCTATAATTTTCAAACTCGTTTTAACAAAATTAAATTAAATGTATAATATCAATTGGTCATAAATGTAAATTCTACTGTTTAGAACCATCAAGGGACTTACCTTTATTTATATGTAATTTTGTGATTTTATTTTTGCTACAATGTTTTATCCGTTAATGACTTTTTAATACAATGAATCTAAACATCGATTGATATTTATTCACTTTATATAAAAGTAAACAAACAATGATATTCGATAATTTCACAATATAAAGAGGAAAATAATTTAATACGCAATTAATCGTCAGTAATGAAGGTCTTAACTAATCTCCCAAGAGTCATGGTCAAGGTGAATTTTAACGCGATATTACTAAACCTATTTTTGCGTGATTATATTGCTAATGTTTACCTATAATTTTTACGACACCTCGAGGCTATTAATGAGGGCATAATTTATTCCTAGAATTCAATATATTTTCTACACAACACCATGAAGAAAACATTTATTTTTTTTTATTTTAGCGACCTTTGCAACAACCTTTTCAAATAACTTATAGTCAAAATCTTACTTAGACTAAGTAGGGCTCGAAGAAGAAGTTCAGCCGTCAGGGTAGAATGTATATGACAAATGCATTTTCCACTTTTTTTAAGCAAAAACACAGATAGATAAAACTAGTATTTATTAAATTTTAATCATTTATATTGTACTTTAAACAAACTCCATTATACAATAAATCTGATTAGAACCCAAAAAGACCGTCATTTTACAAGATAAATTAAGTTTAAAGCTGTTCTGTGTTGTTGAAATATTGATATGAACGAATATTCACTCCAACCTTTTATGTCACCTATATTATATTGAACTTAATAGCCTTAATTATTAATATTACTAGCATGAGCTTAAATGTATTCAATGGTAATTTTTTAGCAGAAAATCAGAGAATTTCGTTCTATTTAGAGAAACTATTTGAGTTCTTCAATGTCGGTATAAAACAATTATATCGACAACACCTTTGAAATTACTCGAAAAACCAAGATGATTGAAATTGATAGTCAATAGATTTTTATGATATTTTCTAAACGGTCATTAATCTTTAAGGAAATTAAGGTGAAAATCAAAATTAATCAAAATCAATTTTAATTTCTCTATGATGTAACTATAAGCACTTAAAGTTAATTCAGTAGCAATATCTAGAAGCTATTCCGTAAACATAAGACGTCAAATATGTTCCAGAAAACATACATAATGTATGTAATATTTCGCGTTACAATATCTCGAAAGATCGAGTCATTGATATTCGACATTATACATACGATTTAGAAATTTCGAAATGGTTTATTTACGAAAAAATAATACAAAATTTTCGTTGAGAAATCACGTAATCATATTCATGATCTATAAAAATCGAGAGAAATCGACATAAATGAAATCATTGCTAGGCGCGAATCGAGCAAAACATCGGTAAAACAATTAGACCCTTACGTCTCCACAATTCTAATAATAACATTTCAGTCACGTGCGAACGTTCATGTCTTATTATTTGTACGTTTATATTGCATAATTCTAATATTAAACGAGTCACTAGTTAATTTATTTTTTAGGGTTATGTCACTAGGAACGATAATAATGCGCCTTAGGGATGAAATAAATAGCCTAACATTAGAAAGAGGCGAGTTTTTGATATGGTTTTTTTTTATACAATCATAGTTTAGTTTTTTAGGGAAGATATATATTTCAAAGAGAAACATGCCAAACCAGACGATTCAAACGAACACTAATTAAAGATATTTCAATATTTAAAAAAAGCACACACCTTAATCTCTGTACTAAATCGAATAAAATTTAGTATACTAGATTGTGTTGTCACCAGCACCGCGTATGTAAAATTTACAGCTCCATCAAGAAAAGAAGGATACTTTTGTCTATGAGTTACAGTACGTGGACTACCGAGCTACGCTCCTAATTAGTTATGAAGAAAATGATTTTTTTTAAGGAAAGTTACTTGTATATATAAACATAAAAAGAAAACTTATATAAATACAATATTTGAGCCAAATCGTTAGAGCCTGTTCCTAGATATACGTAATAAGTTTATAAACAAGAACTGCTCATTTAAGGTTTTAAAATAAGATATACCGTAGCCAATTAAATTAAAAGTGTGGTTCCAAGAGAATGGAATAGAACTACATAAATAAATCAACGTCGTATACCGCATAAGCGCCTGAAGGATAAGCATTCCCAGGAAGTTAGAGCATCAAGAAAACGGTCGGCCGTATATAATAAATAAGACAAAGACAGACAAATAATGAAGAGAATTAGTAGAGGATATCACGAGAATAAAACAGCCGCTGAATGAGACGATGGACTTTTGCCATGTCTAGCAGCATCTGTCGTAATAATTACGAGTCACGACATCGTTATCACGTATAAAATAATAACAATCTAAACACCGAACGTGTAGCGTTTCCGTACCATCTTACTGAGTGAGTGAGGAAAACAGCAAATCTGTGTTGCTGACTATTATTCCTGCGTAAATGGCCGATTCCTGTCTTCGAGATTCGTGCCATGGTCGAAATCCGTTAAAGATAAACGATGATCTTATGAAAACACGTTTGATTTACTTGCGGAAGTAATCACGCAACTAATTTAAAATTCGAATGGAATTTGCTATAGAGTTAAATTATAAATAATATTATGTATATATATATTTGAGAAAAAAAATGATACGACACAAGATCAGGCTATTCCTGAATATTGTGATCACTCACCTTTTTCTATAGCTGGTTGAGTTTTCTTATAGAACAGCGTATTATATGCAAAGTTATTCTTCATTTTGACTAAATTTGGCGGCTCTTTACCTCTCAACAGAACTGCATCTAATTCAGTGTAGTATGGAAGAAGCCTATGATTAAATTCCAGTCTTAATATCCTGTTGAAACCAAAAAAATAAAGTATATTATTTTAGATTTTTTTTTAAATAGTTCAAAAAAAATGTTTATAGTGTGGTCTTAATTTCTCAATATTATCATCTATGTATTTTTCTCTTGTGTATAAGCCTAGTCTATTATTGTAAAAATAATGCCAAATGAGAACTTAAAAAATATACATTTTGAACAGTGATTTGTTGAAGCAAACTTATTTTAAAGTAACGCTTTGCTATGGCTTAGCGCTTTACTTTTTCTTCAAAACTGATTTAGAGGATTTATGATGATAAGTTACATTCTGAAAAATCCTGCTTTAGTGCGAACCTACATTGTAAAAGGAACCCACCCATATGCAAATGATCATAGTACTTTGGGCTGTGCGTGGTTATATCAGTAAATCTGTTATTCTTTTATATATGTAAAGATATAATTGTATTTACATTTCTTTAATGTTTGATAATTTGGCATTGATACTGGCCTTTAAATTTTTTGTAACAGTTTATATATGACAATAAAAAAATTAGAAATGACATTTAAAAAATAGATTTGATGTTCTAAAAAAATTATTATAACGAAAAATATTATAATAAATTATTATAACAGAATAATAAACTTTAAATGTTGGTAAAAAACAAATAAATGACTCGTCATTAATTTAACAAGCATTTTTCTTATTAAAATTTTGAATGTGGTAGTTGTAGTTTCACTATTTTCAATTTAATTATTATTTAAGTGTGGGAAAAATGAATATATATACCTTGTAGGAAAATTTATTTCTCTAATTGGTGGGCTGAAAATTCTAGTTGTATCACCAGCATATTCTGGTTCCCCTTCCCATAGTAACATCCATGATGTCGGCCCCAAAGCCCATATCCTAACCAGAGCACCAGGATTATAAGTTTCAAATACTGCCACTTCTAGTGGATATACTGCTCTCTCAAATGACACTTCTGTTAAGAAATACCTAATTTTAATTGAATTTTTACTTTTATTAAAAACACTTCTTTATGTAATATAGTAAAAGCAATTAAATTCAATAAGATTGTTAACATACAAACCTACAAAATCTTGACTTGGTATAATGCTGCTATTTTGCGGCATATAGTCTTTTTGAACTGACGGTGCTTCATCCCACCAGGTACCATAAGTTCTCTGAACAAAAAAATTGATACCATATTTTTAATATTTATTTAAAACAAATTTCTAAATTTCGCGTAAAATGTTTCCGTAATGCACCTACAGTAACACATATCAACAAAATATAAAAAAAAAACGGATCTTTTGCGTATGATTCAATTGTACTACAGTAATATAAATAATAATAAATAAATATATAAATAATTTCTAACGCATAAATAATATACTTTAAATTGATACCATAACAAAGGCTTGTGGATAGTCTCCATAATCTGGAAAATTCGAAGGCGGGCCTCGAAGATTGAATGCTGTATATGACACACTTATTTCACTTCCATACTGAGAGCTAAAATCTTCAACGTTTTGTACAAACTGCTCGATTATTTGGAAATCTTTCTCATCATCCGCGTAAGAATCGTCTTTGAACCATGAAGATATTAAATCAGAAGCACTCTGCATTTCAACTTAGGGATTTCTTTTATTTTTTAACGAATATAATAATAAAAACAACTCCTCTCAACATCAAAACGAAATGATGAATGAAAATAAACAAACAGCATAGCGCTTCGCGCTAGAAACAAAATAATAGAACATTCAAGTTTTAAACTGTCAACAGATTATAACATATTTTAATGCAGTGAATTATAAATTATACTTGTCTATGCCTAAATATATTTAGTTTAAGAACAAAGCGTGATAAAAAACTACTCTCTCTAGTAATTTAATGCTTAATCTAATTAATTTTTAACATTTTGCCATTATTATATTATTACCTACCCTTAATTATTTTGAGGAATAAAACAATAATGTTTTAATTTTCAAAAATAATAATTGTGGATTAAATGGGAATGTATGTATATATAAAATTATAATCTATTATAATCTGGCCACAGAGTACATAATACTATTATATTTATCATTGTCTGTGATTAATGATTACCTACATTTCAGCAAGCGTCAGCCCGGTTGTTTGCTGTCATGTCAATATTTCAATTAAACTTAAAAGTTTCATTGCTAAATTAAATAAATAAGCATTATGGCAGCGGGCCCTATAGCCGAAAGAAACCAGGGTAATATAGTCATTTTATTTAATCATATTTTATTCAATGTTTTGTCGTTTTTTAATTTGAGGTTATACTCATCAACCTTAATAATTATTATCTCTCAATATTTAACAATTTATCTCTGTGTTTAAATTTCAGATGCCACTATTTATGTTGGTGGGTTGGATGACAGGGTTACGGAAAGCTTGCTATGGGAATTGTTTGTACAAGCAGGACCTGTTGGTGAGTTAAGCTTAATCACTGTTCACATAAATTTAAACAAAAATTGTTGATTAAAACATAAAAAAATATTTATATTGTAACTAGGCCAAGTCGGATAGATATTTAGGAGTAATTTAGAGTAAAATAAACTAGACATACATTACAAATAACATTCTTCTGCTAATTATCATCCTAAACCGTCATTATTTTATACGCAGGTAAAATTAAGGAGTAAGTCACCATGTTGACAACTTATAACTAAGATTTGATTCACATTGTTGATGTTAACAAATTTAAAAAAAATTATGAAATTTAATAAAAATATTCAAACCAACAGGAAGCCTATAGTTACCTGGTTAATACCAGATTTATTAGTTTCATTAAACACTATCTCACTCTCATGTCTTAACTACTCAATCATCATGAAACTACTAACATTGTCACACATGAACTAAGTCATGAACGGAAATAAGAAATAAAATGTAATAAACAATTTTTCACTTTTTAATCTCTGATAGCCAAATGCTTATCTTTCAGTTAACGTACACATGCCAAAGGATCGGGTGACACAAACACATCAAGGTTATGGATTTGTAGAATTTATGGGAGAAGAAGATGCAGATTATGCTATAAAGGTACATAATGTATACAACTAACATGATCAATAAATAATAAGTTTTTCAGCAGGTGTACAGTTTTTTTTAGCTGCTTTTTAACATAGTGATAATTTATCATAATTATGTTGTAACTGTGATAGTCATACTTGCTTCTGGTTCCTGTTGTATTGTCGGTAAAAAAAACAATGAAACTCATATTAAATTTACCAAAAAAAATAATTGTAACAATTAAAACATGTAATTGTTGCAAACTTTTCAGGTGATGAATATGATAAAACTCTATGGTAAGCCAGTGAGAGTAAATAAAGCTTCAGCACATCAGAAGAATCTCGATGTTGGTGCTAATGTGTTCATTGGTAATTTGGATCCAGAAGTTGATGAGAAGTTGTTGTATGATACATTCTCTGCATTTGGAGTTATTTTACAAACACCAAAGGTATTTTTTATTGTTTTATTAACTTGCTTTTGAGAATTATTATTCTGTGGCCTGGTGCTAAAAGGGACAATATCAATACCCTTACTATTTGTAAATGGAATAGAAATACTGAAGAGAAGTTGGTTGTTTTATATAACATTAGCCTTTTTTCATTATATTGTTGCTTGGTAATGTTGAAATTATGTCATTTTAGCATAAATTAATTTATTATTTTGTTTTTGTTTGCTAAATGCCAAATTGTACTCGAAAAGTATGTAAGTTTGGCTTTTTTAGTACCAAGTCACAAAATTAATTATAGAATACAATAAAATAATTCATAATGAACATGATAACGTTAAGAAATTGTAACATAAAAAAAATTAGATAATAAGTCATAAATAAACATAAATGTCAATTTTAATTATTCATTGTTCTAGGTAATGAGAGATCCCGAAACTGGTAACTCGAAAGCATTTGCCTTCATCAACTTTGCATCATTTGAAGCATCTGATGCAGCAATAGAGGCTATGAACAACCAATATTTGTGCAACAGGCCCATTTCTGTGTCATATGCCTTTAAGAAGGATGTCAAAGGAGAAAGACACGGTTCAGCAGCTGAGCGGTAAGAATTAACAATGATTAAGTTAATAATATTCTATTTTCAAATCTACTTGAATCTGTTCGAAACATACAAAATCATAAAAAAGGTAACTTTGGTAAAAAATTTTTTTTATTTATTTATTTATTTTTGTTCAAAACTCTTTACATATTTATATAACCAAAATGAATCAGTTTTATAAATATAAATTTATGTTTTGTTTCCAGATTGCTAGCTGCACAAAATCCACTGTCACATGCAGATCGTCCTCATCAACTGTTTGCAGACGCACCACCTACTATGATGGGTCCAATTCTAATGGCACCACCGCCACCACCCACGCCGTCTCCAATGCCGCCACCAGGACCACCAATGAATGCAAGACCACCACCTCCTCTCCCAATGACAGCACCGCCACCGCCACCTACCTCAATGCCCCCACCAGGTCCTCCGCCACCACCTGGTCCACCACCACCGCCACCGCCGTTCCATCATTTTCCACCACCTCCATTTGGACCTCCTGGCTTTGGACCTCCACCTCCCCCTGGAGCGAGGCCACCTCCACCATGGAGGCCACCACCTCCATCCTTCAGGCCTCAGTTTCCTCCACGTGGGCCTCCGCCGTTTGGACATCCTCCGTTCCCCCCGCACCACCCGCCTGAACCGAATTATAACTACTAAATGTATTTAATTTTAAGAAATATAGGATATTTTTGCCATAAATGTGTTTTATTGAAACAGGATAACATTTGTCTTTTTAAAAATGCCTGGTCAGGTTTGCACGTAACCCTACCACAAAGTAAACATTATAATTAATGGTGTTAAAAAGTATTTAAAATAATTATTTTTAATTTATGAACGAAGAGGATTGCCTAAAATCATTTAACAACAACGGGCGGCCATCTTATCAATATTTGGATGGATATATTTTAGTTAATACAATGGAAATACTGGGACACTAAGAACTCTGAAGTCGGGTCGTGTCGTGTGATTTTAATCGGATAATGCAAGTAAAAGTAAATGTGTGGCGTAGAATGCATTTTCTATACTATTATTTATTGAAGTCATTAATTAATTTACTTGTGGTCTTGTACTGTTTTGTATTATTTCAATTAATTTCAATCTATTATGTATTGTTGCATGAAATAAAAAATAAGCTTACATCAAATTACTTCTATGATCGATATGATTTATGATCTATCGACACAAACTTCATTTAAGTATTTTATTCTATATTGTGAGTCAGAAGCAAGGTATTGCTTTTACCAAATCGCTACAAGTTCAAATTTATAAGAAGGTTTACAAATAAACGTAAGAGTTTAATATAGATAAACTGTCCATTTATTGACACTGTTGTTTATTGTTAGAAAAAAAATGTTATTTTTTTTGTGTAATTCTATTTGTATATTTTTTTCTAAAACAATTTATACAGATAACACAGAAATGCGCATACTCCTTTCAATTTTAGTATCAAAATCGATTAAATTATTTGAGGAGCAAATAGAGCGCATGCTTTATTAAAAATAAATTTTGATCCAACGATAATATTTTCAAATAAACAAACATTGCACTGGTGTTAAGAAATATAAAAAAATACACTCAATCAAGTTATTCTCCTATGCCAATTATAATAATGTCCTGATTGATTTCGGCTGCGGCGGTCATTCTCAGCAGAGACTAGCCAACTGTGCAAGACATATTATATAATACACAAGTGTGAAGTGCACACTTATCAGAAATATATTTCTTCATTGTCAAGACCTGATGGACAGCAAATCCGAAGCACGTGAGTGCGCACACTTTCAACTTACATACCCACTGAGAAGTATTCGACAGAAAAACTTAATAACTTTATATTGGTCCGACCCTTGGGTTAAACTCAGGAATTCGAGATCTGCGGCCTTATGAGCTAACTACTAGTCCAACGAGGCAGTCAATCTTATCATAATGCGCACTTAATAAGGTTTCTGATTAATAAGTTTTAAGATGAATATTAATTTGATCTTTTTTTTCTTTGGTAACAACCCTCGGGGCGTCATGGTAGGATGCGCAAGCCATCCCACCGTCGGTGGCGTGACCCCCCTCGAAAAGACGAGTGCTGTTTTAGCGGTTATAACGCCGCCTTTAGCGCAAACAAGTCCCACATTATATGTAAATGCATTTTTCCAATAAAACAACAATTAAGTATAACAATTATACCTATGCCAGAAAACTAAAGAAGTTTTCAAAGCAAAAATATGAGGAATGTGAATGAAACTTAAAATTATGTCATAGGCCCTCGTGGACCCAAGTAAGCGAAACAGAATTCATTATTTAGTGGACTTTTATTTTATTTTGTTTTATTATTTTTATTAAATAATTCGAATTAAAAAACACACCGCACGATTTCACGAAACTTCAGTTTAATCCGTTCATTCGTTGCATTGCGATCAGCGAGCGATAATAGCCGGTGAGAGTGAGGATTAAAAACATCGTTAACTCGCAAAATGAAACACAAATATTTGTGTACGTTTGCACTTCCGACGGATTATACGTCCGAATTTATACGATGTCTGAACGGTCATTTCATTCAGTCGAATCCACTTAAACCTATTTTGTTATATTTGTTAGTTATACCGATGGTATAGTTCCAGACTTGCTGTACTTAGCAAGATATTAAATATTTTTTTAAGATTTAATTATGGTTAACCAACAAAAATTAAGATACTTATATTTAAAAAAAATATTAAAATTAGACTGCGATATAAGCGATAAGACCGGTTTTGCGCATCATTTGTTGTTTGATTTATTGTCATCTATTATATATATGTTGTCCAATAAAGTATTAAATAAATAATGAAAAGTAGTGCTTAAACAGAAAATTTTGATATTATTTTTAAATTATCTACCTATTTATAAGAGCTGGATTTCCATTGTTGATGTGAAACGCACCTAAGCTTTATGGTAAATGACCAAAACCTTAACATGAAAAACCAATGTAATTCTTTGTTTTTCAATTTAAATAAAAAATATCAAAGCCTTTTCAAAGCGATACATGTTCTTAAATCAAACAAGTTATATGTCAATAATTATTTATTGACATTGACTTTCAAAATAATACAAAAGAAACACTTTGAATAAGTCGTTTGGATGAAGTTGATTGGGTAAAGTAATCTAAAAAAAATACGAAAAATGTTTTCTCAATGCGGCCTAAAATTAAAAGATGAAAGTCACCTCCAGATTTAAATTTTCATGTTTTCATGCACTTTAAAATAGGCGTTGATGCGTCGCTTAGTCAGGTCATAGTTAATAGCTGAAATCAAAAAGAAAGAGTTGTATTAATTCGGCCTAATTTTTATATTTTGTGTGTATATTCATCAAGCGCTTTACCAATTGTAAAACGATTTTAATTATTCTTTTTTATTTAATATTTCAAAGTTAAAAATGGAATAAGAGTAATGACAAGTGTATATTACTCAATATCTTCGCTCAGAAACCTGCTTAAATTAATGTATTATAAATAATGATTCGAACCTTTACTGTATCGATTTCGACTCCACATCAGAACACTTTATAATATCGATAATCGAAACGAAATGCTTATTCTGTGTCTAAGTTTTGGAACATCTATTATTCCACAGATATACGTGAATAGTGTATTAAGATCGGTTTTCTTTTGTGAGCCTCACAATGATAATATCCGATCAGATCTCATCTTCAAATGGGGGATTATTTATATGTACCTCTCGATTCGGATAAAATATATGATACTAACTATAGCTGGCTATTTTCCTTTGTTAAATTCACTTCTGGCAACATTATGAGTTTTAATGTATTACTTATGATGTATTAGTGTACACGTTGAATTATTTATTTTTGGGGATATTATCAATTTTTGGGTAACGATCTTGTTTTATTTTATATCCGGTAATACTTTTATCATTGGTTAATTAGTCCAATATCAAAAATGTTCTTTATTACTTTAAGCTCTTACAAGCACTTTTGAATCGTCTATCCACAAGATAAATTAAATTTAAAGCTACCGTCCGTTCGGAATGTAGTTTGCACTGAGAAGTACGGGTAAGAAACTGAGTGGGTACTCTAGTATAAATAAGATGACAATTAGTTAATTAGTCACCTTGCCTTGCCCTGTCAATCTGACGAGACCGGAAAGAGTTCAGGCAAAAAAAAAACGACTTTGTGTGCTTTTCGAGGTACCGGGCTGCTACTAAGAATTTCTTGACAATAACTTTATTATTCACATGGGCTAGTCATTAGAACAAAACGGCAGTACAATTTCCCAATAAGAAGGGATTCTTGTCGGGAAATTGTAATACATAGTATTACTGTTTAGAGATGAAATCAATTCAATCTTACTTCGCCATCGATATAATTATTCTAAATATTCGCAACATAAGAAATGTTACAATATATACAGACAGCTGAGACTTAGTATATTTTTATATACTTATTTCAATACTGCTGATTTGTAAAACGTACCTTATATAGATTCGAATAAACCTAAAGGAATCGTGAGGGAAATTGGTAATATGAAATACAATACTCGATCTTTCATTTCGAGCAATTTGACGATACCTCGCTGCTTGAATAGCGAGGGTTGGTAAAAAATAATTGTATTTGTTTATTATGCTTCCAATAATGTTGCCATATGAAAAATAACAGTAAATATTTCGATGGTAAATAACCATTTGCGTATATGGCATGGTTCTAAATGTGGATATCTCGTTTTTTATATATTTTTGTAATTTTCATTGGAACTATCTTAGCGTAAATCTGTGAGACGTACTTAAAAAAAATAGGTATGGGATGCGCGGCAGATGTGAAACATAAAAATTGATGGTCATTGATATAATATATAAAACCAATTGATAATATATTATAATATATATTAATTATTATTATAAAATTATATAACAATGAAGTATATATACGCGCCTCGGATATAATAATATGTGACTGCCTCGTTGGTCTAGTGGTCGGAGATCCTGGGTTCAATTCCCAAGTCGGGCCAATAAAAAGTTATTGGGTTTTTCTGTCAGGAAATTCTCAGTAGCAGACCGGAGTCTAGAAGTTGGAAGTGTGTGTCCCGTGCCTCGGAAAACACGTAAAGCCGTTGGTCCTGCGCCTGAACTCTTGCGGTCGTGTCGGATTGCCGTCCCATCAGATTATGAGAGTTAGGGAATAGAGAGTGCACCTGTGTTTGCGCACACACTTCTGCACTATAATATCTTCTGCGTAGTAGGCTAATCTCTCTAGAGATTGGTCGCCGTGGCCGAAATCAGTCTGGAGGACATTTTTATATATTAATATTATATAAAAATATGTACAAGCTAGTAGCGGCAGCGGACACGAGCCATCACGGCATACGAGGCGGTCTTACACCTAAAACGCGCAAATGGATATTTCACATAAAAAAATCGTCTATACGGGTATCGAACCCGAGCCGTGAGAAAGTAATCTCGCTTTTAATGCGCTCAAACATTTTCAGTACCTCCGTATTTCGTACTAAAGTAAACTTGAATGCTCGCTTTAGACGACTTTGCTACAAAATACGTATATACTTAAATAAATTTAGAAGACAAAACCATTCTAATATTTTATGTATTCAATGGCAGACTGTTCTAAATTAAGCACATTTATAACTCTAATCTCAACATTACGACTATTGGCGTCGAAGATAGGAGGGAATGGACACTTTATCTATATCATATTTGAACGTTAAAACTTTTTCATTGGCCAGTCAGATGACACATCGTTCCGACATCAGCGCTTTAGTTAGTGAAAATATAGCAAATGCGAGCGCTGAAAATGTTTTGAGACAAAACTTGCTTTTGTGGGAGGTCATTGAACTTTTAAAATTGTGCGAAAATTTGTCTTTTTTATAATTTACCGATTTCGTCATGATTGAATAATTTCATTAGGAATGTAGGTATTGTGAGATTAAATTGGAAGTGAACTATAACAATTTATTTTAAAAGCACTGTCAGTACTGAAATGTCTTATTTTTTATTTAAATTTCACTTATTTTTTCTGAAATAAGACCTACGTTCGTTCTGCGGTCTAGTGGTACCGGGCTTATATTTGGGATGCTCCAGACCAGTTTATCTATCTGCATTTCTGATGAAAGTGTCATCTTGTACTTAAATTATTTTTTATGGTATTTCAAATATTTTTAAAAGGTGATTATCGTTTTTAAAATTCATTCAGTCATTGCGTCATATACATATTCGTATATATGAATATTGATAATGACGTGTATGTACGTTTTTTTTATTACGACAAGAAATCATTACAGGTGCTTTTCGGTTGACGTGATTTGGTATCGCCCATGCATATACTTACAGTTGCCTTATTTATCAAGGACATGTTTCTGGTATACTACGGTCCTATCATCTATAGCGAACTCATTCGGGATAAAAAATATTTAATATTGAATATGTACTGCCTTTAATTTGAGTTGGCCTAGTGGTAACACCTTAATCTTAACCGAAGATTCCACTGAATTTTCATACGCAATTTCTGTTATAAGAATTATAACATTTCGTGTTTATCTGTGAAGAAAAACATCGTGAGAAAACCTGTATGTATCAAAGAAAATGTTACACATATGTATACACCAATCCGCATCGGAGCAGTGTGGTGGTATGACCTTTTCTTCCATTTAGTGCTAAGACTCTTCAATAGTCTACAGTTTTTGACATTTCCCGTCACCAGCTTGAACTTTTCGATTATATTAATGTATTTTGTAAACTAAGGAAGTTTCTGTTATAGCGAAGGTTATTCATCTCTTCGCTTTGAGGCACTTTTGATAAGAGCCCATTAATAAGAAAAGTTTTTTCATTACCTTCACATTTCGTCGTCAGTACTTTGAAAATGTTTGTTATAAAATAATTTTAGGTTAACTAATTTTTTTTAAATATCGTTAGACAAATGAACAACACAGAGATGTATCCATCTATGCAGTGCAGTGTGTGTGAGCATATCTGTGTAATGTCCTGTATGACATAGTACCATGTGGAACAATAGGGATCACGCGTGTTTTATCTGATAATTGTTTACAAAAAATAATTTAAAAAGGCATTAAAATTACACACTCAGTAAATTTGAACGTCAGCGTTGGTTAACACTTTTTATTGTCCTTGATTCTAATTTTAAAATTCTGTTTCTGTCTGTGAGTTTGTTAACTTAACTTTTCAGCCGATTATGTTATATTTTATGAAAATTTGTATGTACACGTTGTCAGGGACATAGAAAAAGACATTGGATCTGACCTAATCTGAACCTTACACGCGGGCGGAAACTAATGTCTTATAATTTGAAATTATCTTATTTATTAATTGATCGTGTTTAAAAACAATTATGTACGAATAATATTCATTATATACTAAAAATAATTTCAATTTATTTTACTAAAATTAAAACTATATTTGGCGTAATATTTGCCGAAATGTAAATTTCATTTTCTGAGCATCGTATACACTTCACTTCGTTTTAATTAAACTTACGCATTACAAGTTTGTTAACACAATGAAAGACAACACATTATCACGCCATTAGCCCCTCAGGACCGTACAGCTTGTGGTAATTACCATTAGTATTGTATCCCTCGACCCAGGGTCTATACAACAGACAAAGAATAGGTTTCGTTGGAGAAAATTAGGGTCTTATTGAATACACCCTCGCTAAGATTCGAACGAATGTATTTTATGTGTAATTATTTTTTTATACAAGTATAAACATGTATAATACAATCGTTCGATCCTTATTAAGTTTTAACGAGAATTTCTTGGCTATTTATATACAGAGTTATTCGCTGAGCCTAATTTGTAAGACTTGTTGTAATGTTATATATTTTTTCTTCGTAACATTACGTACATTTTATCGTAAAAAAGATTTTAAAATTATTCTTAAATATATGTATTAATCAATGTACGAAGTTTTATTATGTTTATTGTTTAGAGTATATCTTATGTAATATATAACACACTAGCTTTCGCCCGTATCTTTGCCTGCACGTGATGGAGGATGTTAGGAATCCTATGCCCTCTGTACACTGTATATGTGTATTAAAAATTGCATGATGATCGGTTGAGTAGTTCAGACGTCAAAGCGTAACAAACAAACTCACTTTCACATTTAATACTTTGATTTGTTCGTGTTACACATTTAATTTTTTTATCTACAGTCTACAGTAACAGCCTGTAAATGTCCCACTGCTGGGCTAAGGCCTCTTCTTCCTTTTTGAGGAGAAGGTTTTGGGGCTTATTCCACCACGCTGCTCCAATGCGGGTAGGTGGAATACACATTTGGCAGAATTTCGACGAAATTAGACACATGCAGGTTTCCTCACGATGAATTATAACAGAAATTAATCACATGAAAATTCAGAGGTGCTTGCCCGGGCTTGAACCCACGTCCATCGGTTAAGATTCACGCGTTCTTACCACTGGGCCATCTCGACTTTTTTTATCTACATCCACTAATAAATTTAATATTATATATTTGACATTTGGCTAAAATAAAATTAATTGAAAATTCAGACGACAAAAATTAATTGGTTCGATGAAGTTAGCCATTGTTTTATAAGCAATAAAGCCAAGACAAGGAGACAAAAGACTGCAATAAAATCTGCATACACTTGATTTATAACTGAACTGTGTTTTAGAAATCTCGTTTGGTAGTTATTCGTAGGGGACGTGGGATGACGTCACAAATTCGTTACAAAGACGTACTATTAGACCGAAGGGCGTTTCGGATTCTACAGCAAATTGGGCCGAACGAGAGTTAGTGTTATTTTATTCATTGAGAAATTTCAGATCGACGAGTTCCTATTTCGATGGCGTCGGATGATATGAAATCCGTTTTGAAAATGAAATAATATGTAATTAACTTATATTTTATTTATTTTTCTTGATTTTAAGCCTCATAAATACTCATCGGCAAAGTCCGCCTGAGGGATTTGTTAAAAAGACCTAAGAAAATATTTTCTACTGCTGTGTTCTGGTGTAAAGAATAAGTGAGCCGATGTAATTAAAGGGACAAGGGACATGATCTCTAAGTCACAGGAACTTTGTTGTGGTGGAGCAATGGCAGTGTATGAAAAGTGTGCAATAATATCAGGTACAACCATTTGCTTATATGCTCTTCTATATTAAATAAATACAATTGACTTACAGTTAATATGAATTTTGAAACATATGGAAGAAGTTGAAGACATAATTTTGAAGCATATGAGTTTTAATATGTATGTATGCATGTATTCTGGCACATGAAAGCATTGCGGAGAGGGAAGTTCTTAGGCCAACAGTCGTACATTTACGGGTTCTTAACACTAAGTCGAGATGGCCTAGTGGTTAGAATACATCGGCGTGGAGAGCCGTAGCTTCCTTCTGTGAGACCGTCATCGTCCAGAAGGAGACGGCGGAGCAGGAACGAGAAAGGGCCGATCCTGCGCGGCGGAGACGACGACGGAGTCGTCTCGGCCTTCCCACAGTTTAGATGCCCGGGGATGATGATGCGTGAGGTGGGGGCCCGGCTTATTCTATTTCAGACGGCCCCGAGGAGGATGACAGCCGGGATGGCCTCGCGCTGTCGTACGCACTAGCGAGGGGTGTGGGGGGTTGAGATTGCCTTCGCCCCCTGAGGAGCGCTCCGCCGAGCCACGAGCGGAGCACAGTATGGGAGAGGCCGCGGATGCGTTATATCGACACGATACCGCAACCTCTCCGATCCATGCTGCGGCCATCGCAGTGGTTTTAGTGGGTAAGCCACTGTGGTTTATGTGGGATTACCCACATAACCCGGTTCCACTCCCATGAGACCTGGGTACCTTTCTGATGGTTTCCACTGCTTTTTTTTTTTTATATTCGCCGGGAGGGCAAATGACTCTACTCCACCTGATGGTAAGTGGTAGTAGAGTCCAAACGCGACGACGGCCAGTACAGACGGGAAAAACGTTCTGCACTAGCCGCCTTCGCCGGCCCGCAAGATGCCTCTTCACGCCTCGTTTGAAGGAACCCGGGTTGTAAGAGGAGGGGAACACGTGAGCTGGTAAGGAATTCCATTTTTTGGAAGTGCGACAAAGAAAGGAGTTGCCAAATTTCTTTGTTCGCGATGGAATTGATGTCACAGTTAGGCGGTGACATCGAGAACCAGCTCGCGTGGACTTAAGAAGGAAGGGGGAAGCAGGAATTAGAGAGAATAATTCCTCAGAGCAATCGCCGTGATACAGTCGATAGAAAGCGCTCAGTGCTGCTATCTCACGACGCAATTGTAAAGGTTCAAGGGTGTTTGTGACCTTTACGTCGCCAATAATGCGTACGGCACGTCGCTGCAACCGGTCCAAGGCCTCAAGTAGGTACTTAGCGGAGCCATCCCAAAGGTGCGAGCAATATTCCACGCAAGACCGTACCTGAGTTTTGTACAGCAGGCACAGTTGTTGTGGCGTGAAAAAGCGCCGCACCTTGTTCAGAACTCCGAGTTTCCGTGAAGCTGTTTTTATAACAGCCTCGATGTAATCCCTTGGACTAAAGTCGCAGCGAACGCATGGCGATTTTGCTTTGCATCACCAGCGGAGTACCACAGAGGGAGGGAAGAGGGGAAAATGTTGACTTTTTCGCCATGAGAGCGCATACCTGTGTTTTCTTGGCATTAAACTCAACAAGATTATCATTTGGCGATGAGCTCTAACGTCCTATCGAGTTCAATGACAAGATTCTCCCGTCTCTCCTCAGTTTCCGCCCGCCCAGCCACTGCGCGTCCGTGGTATCCACCATGCACTGTACTATCATCTGCATAGCAATGTATGTTCCCAAGGGAGAGCATATCATTGATATGCAAAAGAAAGAGTGTGGGAGATAGCACAGATCCCTGGAGGACCCCAGCATTCACTACATAGAATTGTGAAGCGCAACCATCTACTAAAACACGAAGGCTACGCTTGTGTAGGAAGCTGGCAATCCAGGTGCATAGCTGAGCAGGCAGACCATATGCCGGTAGCTTGGAGAGAAGACTTCTGTGCCAGACCCTGTCGAAAGCCTTGGAGATATCGAGGCTGACAGCCAACGATTCTCCATGCTTGTCGATAGCTTCACCCCAGAGGTGTGTTACGTACGCTAGAAGATCACCTGTGGACCGTTTTGGTCGAAACCCGTACTGACGATCATTAATTAGACAGTGATCTTCTAGGTAATGGATCAGTTGGTTGTTTAAAACACTGCGAGAGAAAAAAAAAGTTTTTAAAACACGAGATTCTTAACCGATGATTGCGGTATATTAAGGGAACCGAAATCATCGGCTGAATTTTAATCTCGTGCTGGGCAGTGAAAAAAAATATCGCGAGGAACTCTGTAAGTATATCCACCTACTTTGGAGCACCTGTGTAGAATAAACTTTAAAACTTCTTAAAAAGGAGAGGCAGCTCCTCAGTCTAGTGATGGGAAATTTACAAGCTACTACTACTGGTGGTAGGGCTTTGTGCAAGCTCGTCTGGGTAGGTACCACCCACTCATCAGATATTATTTTTATTCCGTAAAACAGCAGCACTTGGTATTGTTGTGTTCCGGTTTGAAAGGTGAGTGAAATTACAGGCACAAGGGACATAAAATCTTTGTTCCCAAGGTTGGTGGCGCATTGGATATGTAAGCGATGGTTGAAATTTCTTACAATGCCAATGTCTAAGGGCGTTGGTGACCACTTACCATCAGGTGGCCCATATGCTCGTCCGCCTTCCTATTCTATAAAAAAAGCTGTTGCTTTACTTCTTTTAACTCAACACTAAATAATAGTTGAACAGTTTAGTAAAATAACTTCTTTTTCTGGCAAATGGATACTTAAGGTCTGTTACTCTAGCATGGTAATTTTTAAGATATGCAACTGTACCATTAATAAACTATTAATTACTGCAAACGAACATTATAAATAAACAATACCATAAAATTGTACTGCGAAAAATATAATTTCAATAATATTCGAACACTCAAAACCTTGCTAGGTTAAAATATATTCATAGAAAGAAGAAATATATTTCAGGATTTTCAAGACTTTAATTTACAAGTATGATTTACCTATGTTCACATATCGAAAACGATACTTTTTGCTCGCATAAATCACTTGTTCCCAGAGGATACCTCAAAATAAGTCGAGCGAAACTGAGCGAGGAACATAAATTATGAAAAATTACACTTTTGGACATTATGGTCAGTACCGCGATGTAAATAAAAACCGCATGTGAATTAAATTTAAGATATATTTTGTTATTGTAATGTAACTCGAACTCGCTTACGAGTATACGCAAATGAATATAACAAAGTAATTGCCTCAAATAGGCTAGGCTTAGCTCATACCGTTGCTTCGTACAATAGGCATGATGACTGATTTTAAAGTAACCTTCTATAATGTAGGTACACGTCTACTATTACTGAAAATAATTTTATTTCAGTAATAAACTAACTGTTTACGCAAATAATTTTTATTTACCTATTTTGAATTTCGCTCGTAAACAACCGCGGGTGTCATGGCGCCTGCACGTGACGTCACGCCTCAATAAACGACAGTATATGTTGTATTTTGTCTATACTCAACGAAGAAAGGCAGAAAATATTGCGTATTTCCTAAGGTTAAAAATGAAATCCAAATCTTACAAGTGGTGTGCGGTCCCTCTGTGTAAAACTACATTCGAATGCTAACCAGATCGAAGAACAATCTACAGAAGCAGAACGACCATATATAAGTAAGAAATGAAAGATGATGGTTCTTGAAGAATGTGAAAAGCAATCAAAAGAAAGTATGGTTACAGAACATTTTGAAGAAATTGCAAATTGAGGCAGAGATTAAAAAATATGATATATTTAGATTTATAGAAGTATTCGTAAATATATGAATTCATAAATTCAGTACTAGTGGAGCTAAATGAAATATTGTCTTAAAAGTTCTTACTGGTAAAAATATTAGGGCTCTTCATATGCGAGTATAGTAGATAAATAAAAATGTACTTACAAAGAGGATTTCACATTTTGAAATTCAGATGAGCAAAAGATTTTATTTGATGAAAGAAACTCTCCTATCATCAACAAATCCTGGGCAAATTAGAGGAATTTGCCTTAACAAAACCTTGTTTCATCATTGATAGATCTTGGATGTTTTATTTTCTTCACAAAAACGCGAATGATTAACGACTCAACTAATTAAATGATGCAAAATAATTTTGTAACGCGTAAACACAACAACTGTTCAAGAGAAACGGTTATAGATACAAAGGCGTGACGTCATTCACTCTGATTGGTATTTCAAATAAAATGGCCGATTACAGAATTTTATACTTTTATTTTATTAAAAATCTTATTAATCTCAATGTGTATATTAAAATGGGATCATTTTTTTAGAATCCTTTTAAAATAGTTTCTTCTCTAAAATCATTTATTTTTTAATTCTTTAATACTGTCATCATGCCTATTTCATTTTCACCACTGAGCACGAGGTAAATTATAAACATAAATCACATCTCAATTCTTTGGTGTATGCCTGGGTTTGAACCTGCACACTTCGAACTTTTGGAAGTCACGTGTTCTTGCCACTAGGCTATCACATAGTTAGGTTATGTTAAAAGATTATGTCTGGATAGGTATCACTTATCACCTTATTCAATTGCCAATTTCATGTAATTGACCTTATTTGCAAGTATTCCTTTGCATGTTCAAAAGATAAATATAGTGCATTTTTATCTTTTGATATTGATTGATTTTGATTTGATATTTTATTTGTATTTATTTAAAAAATAAAAAATATTATTAAATTAAAACTTTACCTAAATTGTTCCCAATATTAAATTAAGACTAATATAATATTTTGTTAATATTTGTTTCGGGATGTAAGTTAATAGAAATTAGAGCTCAGAAATTGCTATGTATTTATACATTTAAAAATATATTATTATATTTTCAAAAAGTTTTTACATCTGTATTTATGCAATTCCTATAACTATTATACAAAAAATGTTATACCCAAAAAAAGGTCGCATTTCAAATCAAATTCTTACTTAGTTAATTTCAGACGCTAAGTGTCAATAAAAAAAATGTAGGTGAAATTATGAAAATGATGAAATTATGAAAATGATGAACGAAACATAAAGTAACAGTTTTTCTTCAACTTGTTTTATTTATAAATTGAGTATTTGCTACGATAATTATTTTCTATGTAGCCGCTAAATTATCCACTTAACGAGTAACATTTGTATATATATAGAACCCATAGAACCTTATATTTTAGTACCTATCTACTAATGTATGTAGGCGATGATGTCCACTTACAATTAGATGTCTGTGATCAATTAATTAGCTCATAAATAATTAATTCAAGTACCGAGAACGAAAGTGAACGAAGATTCTAAATTTCATCTTGTCGATCTCCCATAAAACAAGCGAGAGACCATTTCTCTCAGATCCACAATTATAATTTTTCGATGGATAATGCTCAAATACATAGTACGTTAGTAGTTAGTAAGTTAGTAACAGCCTGTTAATGTCCCACTGCTGGGCTAAGGCCTCCTCTCCCTTTTGAGGAGAAGGTTTGAAGCTTATTCTACCACGCTGCTCCAATGCGGGTTGGTAGAATACACATGTGGCATAATTTCAATGAAATTAGACACATGCAGGTTTCCTCACGATGTTTTCCTTCACCGTCAAGCACGAGATGAATTATAAACACAAATTAAGCACATGATAATTCAGTGGTGCTTGCCCGGGTTTGAACCCACGATCATCGGTTAAGATGCACGCGTTCTAACCACTAGGCCATCTCTGCTTTTTTTCAAAACGTATATACGACATGAGATGATTTCACTTTGACCAAGTCATAGTACGTAATCAAAGCAAAATTTTATTATTAAAAAGAACGCCTTGCACGAATTAACTATTGCCTATTTATATTACGAATTATCTTCCATAATAATAATAACGGATTGGTGAACGGTAACTAAAGGCGTGTTTGTCCACATTCTAGTGAATGACGTGAATGATAAAGTGAATGATATAACTTTGGTAGTGAAGAAGAAATAATAAAGATATAACAGAGCAGTGACATTTTATAATCTATCAAGGCACCGGCAGACTATATAAAGCTTCATGTAATGACTCGAGCTGTCATTAGCCCGGCTCTAGGAGATTGAAAATTTAACGAGCATCATTTCCTTTATGCAGACATCGCATCGTTGAAAATTAAAAAAATAAACATGAAACGTCGAGTTTGTTTTGATGTTTCCTTTTTCAATTCGATGTTAATTATGATTTTATTACTTTTAATGTATGGATGTTTTAAAAATAGAATTCATTCGATAATACTCGACAATATAGAGTTCTTAATAATTGTTCTCCTTTTAGTTTACCTCTTTAGTTTATGAGGAGACCATGATATTATCGAATGTTGAAATTTGTTAATAGAGTTTAGATTGTGCATGGTTAAAGAAAGCATAAATTTAGCTAGCAGTTAAGAACAACCTGAAAAAGATAAATGTTTAGTTTAAATTCTTAATAATATTGGTGGTTTGATATAAGTTATTGTTAAAATCTAAATAGTTCAAAACACTTTGTACAGCAAACTTAAAGTAAAGCTTCAATTCTACAGTAAAATTCGTAAGAAAAAAAATATTTTAGATAAAATTTTGCGCTTCCCGAGGCTACTCAATAGCGAATCTTAATGGAAGCTTAAAAGAAATACACGGCTCGCTAAGCCATTGAGTCTAAGAAATTAATAATATTCTTTCAATGTCCCATAAAGGCTTGGCAGTGTTCCACCATAACATATGCGTTTAAGGGTGCTTCTTAGTAAAAGGATATTTCCGTGAAATTGGTGCATAATTTTTACATTCGAGCACTCTACAGTCGATGGTCGTGAAGAGGTCGGTCACAGACGGACGAAATTCCATTAGTAACTTTTGGACCATTGCCAAAGCAGCCACGGAAGGATTTTTAATTTTTAAAGACTTGAAAATAGGTGAAAGGTGCAACTTTATACGCCGTTTTACTTAATTGTGATTGATTAATTTTAATTTATTCTTAACTTAATGTTTGTAACTAAATTGTTTATTTTTTAACAATAAATTTTATGAAAAAATTATTGCCAATTATTTCAATACTTTAGAAAACATACTAAGGAAGATTAATGAACTTATTTTTTATAAAACACAATTATTATAAAGTTAAACAGGCATATTTTAGAACCCAAAGATACCACAACTCGTTCTTTTTTTTTAATATCCTTATTGCTGTCATATGAAAAGGGTGAAATGTGAAAAAATAATATCCGTAACGGACATTACTTTGTTAAAGTAAAAAGTGGTCATCTAAATAAAAAAACATATTTTTTAACTAAAAATTTGTCGTATGATTTAAAAATACGCGTCCTTGGCCTAAGCTATGCTTGCGTCGATGGTCAGTAATTAAAACTGTCTCTCGTCCGTCCACTTCTTATAACAACGTAGTTTTGTAAATAAAGGATTAAAAAAAATGAACTTTCAAACGATTTTGAAAATAAAACGCTGAGTCATACACGTTGCGCCTACCGGCAACTTTGTTCGTCCTCAAATTTAATTCCACATGAACTTCTACAAAAGGCAAAATGACCACGAGATTTTTGGCAACGAATTGTGGAGGAAAATAACTGGTTTGCAACACGACTGCGTGCGCAATTCGTTTGTGGACGCCAACGAACTTAAAAAAAATTATATAAGCGTATTTCAATGCAAAGTTTTGAAATAATCATTCGTAATTACTTTATTTTTACAAGTATTTAAGGGGTTATTTATTTTACACATTACATTACTTACAATATTTGCAATTTGGTTATAACTTCCCCAAAAAGAAGTGTAATGTTTTCAGGGTTCATGGATGTATGAGAGTTTTTTTATTCTACCATCATTTCGAATCAGGGAATATCGTTAGAATCCTTATATCATCCCGAATGACACTAGTCTTATAAGGCCCCTGAATCGGGGTTGAAATCCCGGGTCGAGGTAATAAAAAATTAAAAAATTAAAGATTCAGTCGCGAAATTTTGAGTAGCCCGGAATATGTAAGTTGGCAGTGTTTATATTCTAGTACCTCGGAAAGCACATCAAGCCATTGATCAGATTTTCCGTCATCATCATCATGTACCATTATGTATTACTCGTATGTATGAATTCAAATCAAAAATATTTGATTGTGCTCATGCTAAGTCGGAAGGCGGAAATTATTTTTAGAAATTAATTACAGATTTATTAAACGCTATTAAAAACATTTTCATTTTATTTAAAGCTAAATGCATGGCAATGCATTTTTAATGAACGTGAAATGTTAGAAAGTGATATGCGACATTGACCATAATAATAAAATCAATAATACACGAAAATAAAACAACATTTCAGGGTGTAACTTACAGAATACCACTCCTCCTGCTGGTACTACCCCTTTTCGCCTAGTAAATCGGTATTGTGAATCAACAAGGATATGCTTAATAAATGGCATTTTTGTCACTGTTCCATGCAGTTATTATTTGTAGTTAATAACATTTTTTATTTGTATATACTTATTCAAGCCCTCAATTAAAGGAAATTACTAATTAGTGACAGACTAACCAGTAACGATACAAACATTACGAGATAACATGGATACGGAATTCAATTTGAGAATTAAATCTATCTTTATTTGTAACTACTTTATATTATTAGTAGTAATAATACTATTTAGTATTATTATTATTTATTTGTATAATTGTTAAAGAAATTATTTACGCCTTATATTTTATTCGTTGGTACTAACATATTCTGAGCGAAACTGAGTCGTACCATTACTTTATGTTAAACGTAATTGGCTATATAAGTGGTAAAGGGAATAGTTGGATAGCACGCAGAGCTGAATTTACTGCTATGGCTCTATTAACAGAACAATTGCTAAGTAACCTATCAGATTTAATACCTATAGGATTCAGCAAAATCTATGAAATTATCTTGACAAATTTCTATAGTTAATTTATCTAAATACTAGTTTCGTTCGGTTCACCTGATTGTCCACTTACACGCAATTTTGCTGAATCTAATACTTATTAATTGGAAAGCGTAACAGTCAAACTAACAAATAAACAAACTTACTCGCTTCACCATTACTTATGATGTTCATATATTTTTTGTATGAGCTTACGCAACTGGGTGTCTCAATTAAAATGACTGATCTCAGTAACTATTTGATAATACGTAGTATAAACCGTATTGAATCTTAATTTATCGCTATTAACTACAAATATTTCCACCGGTAAACCTTTTCCACCAGTGAAAAGTAAAAAAAATATTATTAAAGTGCAATAAACTAACATTTTTATAACATTCTTAACGATACTTCTACATAAAATATAATATTTGGTTATTTAAAAAAGCACAATTATCATAATCTTATAGTAATATGTATTGTTTCGTTATTAAACTTCTAATTGTATTAAACTTCTAATTAATTTCTTGTCAGTACTACAAATTTAATTAATAATTTTTGTTTCAATTTAAAAGACAAAAAATCTTTAAAAACAAGATTTATCTAGTTTTTTATTTATTTTTTAGAAATGAATTTGAGTACATTCTTCATTCATAATTATAATAGAGGAAACGTCATAGAAACGTTCCTATTGGCTAGACGCGCGACTTCAGCGCCACATACGTTAAACTATTTTCTTGTCATCGATATCCAAACTGACCGGTCGATATTTAAGGCGCTCTCATAAAAAAACAGGTATCTGTAATCTTTGTGAGTTCTATCATCATAAATATATAAGTGTGGACGATAATCCCTGGTTCATTCAGCAACTATGAAAGACGTATAAATAGGAGGACCGAAGACTCGTACTGGGCCCACTCTACGTAAGCCTAGATGATGCTTTTAAAGGTAGGTGCTTAGGCTCAATTGCTTAATGTACGTTACACAAGGTTTTATTTAACGTCTATTATTGTTTAGATCATATCTTGCATCTGATTTTTAGATTAATTGTATCCAAGCGATTGAGCTAAAATTTTGTAGTTTTTGCGTTTTACATTTACCAATAAATAATTTTAAAAGTCATGTCAAAACATATTTATATATAAGGCAGATTATACTGTACAAAATTATATACATAATAAAAGAGCTTGGTGTTAGTATTCGTTTTATCCTATAGTCGCCATTATATTAATTACATTGGTTGAACAATATCTTGATATAAATTTTTATTTCACTAGATAGTTACATGCGGTTATTTGTCTAAAAATTTTGTATCTGTCGAGAGAATTTTTGAAAACAATGACAAAAGATTGATCGTGTAATAATAAACAATTTTGTACGAGATTTTCTATTCGAAAATCCATTGATCACGTGACATATCGAGTAGCTGTCATTTATATATATTTTGATTCGTCATTGCATTTTGTTATTTATTCCAAACTCCGAATTCGTCAACATTTTTAACAATAATAAACAAAATATACCGCTAAAGAAAATAGTATTCGATCGCGGCAAGATTTCTACATTCCATATAGTAATAGTTATAAACTTTAAATGTAACTTTCGCAAACTTTTCGTTTCGCGTGGTAAACAAATATTCATTTATTCTTTGCAATCTTTCTCGCATAGTCGGAGAAATGGACTCAATTTTAGTTCTTATCGAGGCGTTTATAAATACCATATTAGAATAAAGTAAACATTGAGGTGCAATGTACGATGGTAATATCACGATTCAAACTCTGTTTGTGAATTAAACATGAGAACAGATACTCTCAATCTGTCAAGAGAATCATCCAAATTACCTTGACCTTCCTCGTCCTTTTCAATAAATAATACTTAGTTAAGCTCAGGGGTATTTTAAGGTTGTCGATAGGTCAAATTATAATGGTCGAATGTTACTCGTATTTTTGCGAATGAAGAAAGTTTGACAAATAGCTTGTTGTGCAGCTCTCGTCATCACAGATATAAGCTGATATGTCTACGTAAACAAGCGTTTCCATTGTTATCTATCACCGTTATTACACGTTATCCCTTCCTAACTTGCTGCGGTGAATTTATACTAAAATTATTTCTTATTATTTACAAAAACATATCTAAGTAGGACATTATAAAAATTTTGTTAATTATAAAAATGTTAGTTGTTTTATTCTCTTGTCAGCATTACCACTTTATAATGCGATTAAAATTGGTAGTTAAATGGTCGTATATGCAGACTGTACGGCGTTTGTTCATTACATGCATTATTTGATAAAGCCTCATATTAAAAGCGCCTTGTTAAAATTTTCGAGTATACACAATTTTCTATAAAACTAGTAAACATCAACAGCTTTATGGGATGAGAGAATAATAGCATGATTTAAATTTTGCATATTTGGCTTAGGCTTTTGTAAGTGTATTATAAAAATTACATTTTTGTTAGTATTATAAATTCATAATATAAACAAAAAAATATGTTAATTGTTTCTTTTTTTTTCTCAACTTACTGAGCTAAAAACTCAACTCACTGAGGCAACAACTCAATTAAAAAAACGAAAATAAATAAAAATTATCATTATTATAAAAAATCTATCTTAAATACTTGCCAAAAGTGGATATTTTACAGTACTCAGAATAACGTTAAAAATCATAAAAACAGTCAAACTTAATAACGCTCGAATAAATTAGGATCTTTAACAATAAATGCGAAAAGGAAAAAATAAAGAAATTTTAATTTAATTCTCGACTCTTCCGCTAATCGTCTACGAAAATGAGGGGTAACTTCTGTGACATTCGAGGGGACCGAAATTAATGAACTTGTTCATTAATCCTAAGTGGTATTGCCGCTATTGTTGCAAATGAATAAAAAAATAATATTGACGTCGTAAAAGACTATTAGGATATTAATTAATAATTCACCGCTTTCGGTATCCCTACGTAAACAAGCTGCGAATTTTTCGTGTGCGTAATCATTTTTTTATTTGAGTAATATTTTCTAGTTAAAAGTGATCTTCGTGTAATGAGCTTTATGAAAACCGTATACTATATATTTATTGCTAGTTATAATTTCGGAACCTTGTATTGTTACTTAATGATTTAAATTGCTTAGAATCTAAATATATTTAATAATAATTCAGTATTGCGATCGTAGGTTACCATTCATCATTAATTATGTATTATAATCGTCATAATTTTGTATGATTTAAATGTAAGATAACTTTTTTTAATTTCTTTGAATTTGATATTTAATATTTTAGTCTTATATCGTTATAATCATGTCTTAAATGCATGTTGTTATTATGTTGTTATCTAAACGGCATCGTACGTGTAATAAGCAACTAAACTTAACGTTATTGTACATCATAATACATATTTGTTTGTGTTATAGGTAACAATCGACTGATATTCATATTAATAAAAATAATCATTTTATATACATGTATAAATACGTAACAAATACTTTTATACATAATACACACAGACTCAGGGCGCGAATTGAACGCGCAACCCGGGAGCGCAGGCTAGAGTCATTGTCACCTGCGCCAATGGGCTAGTCAATCGGTTATATATAATAGGGCTTTCTGCTAGCCCGTCTGTGTATGTAACAACCAAGTAATAAAATCAAATAAAAAATACATGCGAGATCGCATCATCCATCAATATCTTATATCATATGTACTATATGTATAACATATGTACTATACGTATAATAAATGTTATACATATATATGTATAAGAGAGAAAGAGAGAATAAATGTTATACATATATATGTATAACATTTATTCTCTCTTTCTCTCTTTTTCTAATTCCTTTCTAATTCCTGCTTCCCCCTTCCTTCTTAAGTCCACGCGAGCTGGTTCTCGATGTCACCGCCTAACTGTGACATCAATTCCATCGCGCACAAAGAAATTTGGCAACTCCTTTCTTTGTCGCACTACCAAAAAATAGAATTCCTTACCAGCTCACGTGTTCCCCTCCTCTTACAACCCGGGTTCCTTCAAACGAGGCGTGAAGAGGCATCTTGCGGGCCGGCAAGGCGGAGACGGCTAGTACAGAACATTCTTCCCGACTGTACTGGCCGTCGTCGCGTTTGGACTCTACTACCACTTACCATCAGGTGGAGTAGAGTCATTTGCCATCCCGGGGCATATAAAAAAAAAAATGATATAAGAAATTAAAATCAAACACTTATAGCTGTATCGTAGAATCATAACGATCAATAAATTGTAACAAACTATGCTTTTGAAAATTTTCTTTCTGCTTTCGTAGATACATTTCCTACATCATAATATTGCAGTTCCTGATATAATTACGCGAAAATAACATGACATCGGGTCATCACGACATATAACTGCCGTTAAAATAAAACGACCTCCTCGTACAATATTAATAGCAATAACTTATAGTCGACCGAACCATTGAGAGGTGATTCCCATTAAAGGTCATCTAATAATGGCAATATGTTCTGAAGGGATAATAGGGACCGACGTAAATGGGACTTAGTGACCTTTCTGTTGAGTTCCCGCTGCCCTAAACTGTAATAAGGATTTGGCTTTGGATTCACAATTAAGGGGCGAACTTTTAATAACCAAGACCAATTTTATAGGCGATGCGAGTAAGTTGCTTGATTTATGGTTACGAGTTTTCAAAGTCTGAAATCATTCGAGGAGTCTGATGTTACAGCTTCAGTTCTTTTCTTTAAATAATTAAATCGTAAGAATTGTATTAAATCAAATTATAATAGTATTTTAATTTTCTATTTTGCTTATATTATGATTATTATATATATATGTTTAACGTAAATTTTAGTTTTTACGAATAGTGGGAAGTTAAAATAACGTGCGATGGCTGAAAATAAAAAAAAATACAGATTATGAAATACAAAGATGAAAATCGATTTTATTTTTATTTATAAGATACTAGTTGACCCGTGCCCACTTCGTTGGGCAGTAAACATTTTTACTTGTGATTGATTAGCCGAACATTAATAAAATTGTCTCGCGTATTTAATATTTTAAATTATCTCTTAAACCATGCAACCAAAAAACAAACTATAAAATAAATTTTATCTAAATAAAATTTTCTTGCACTTTATTTTCCAATTGATATACGTATAAGAAAAAACCGTCTAATAGAAATATAGATAGATTACGACACGGTCACGGTTCCATACCTATGTCGTATTATCTATTTAACCATTCGTCCAAATTATATACAGTAAAAGGGAAAAGTCTTTTGTTCTAAAAACTCGAGACGATAAAATTACATTTTGATAATAATTCATAATTGTTGAAAATATGACCAATAAACATGACCTAACGATTTAATTTTTTTTTTTTTTAATATAAAAACAGCTTTGTGACTTTAATATAAAAGTTATATGCTGTCGCTGACTTTTTTGTAGGCATTATCAAGCTCTACAACTTTTCTCTAGAACTCAATCATATATCTCTCATCGTTAAGGCAGCGTTCGTAAGAATCGTTTTCGTTCGACCGATTTTTCTCCGACTTACTTTGCAAATCTCACTACCACGAAAAAGTCTTAATTTTTCGGTTTAATATATAGCCTATGACACCCACAAATGATGTGGCTTTCTATTGGTAAAAGAAATTTTCAAATTAATTTAAGTAGATCCAGAGAGTACCCCCTACAACATCACAAACTTTACCTCTTTATAATATTAGTACAGATGAATAGTTTTATATCATGTAATATTACTGCCAACTTTAAGACGTACTTATCTTCGTCTACTAACTAACGTACTATCTATCAAATGTTTGTTAGTAAATATTATGGAAGAGAAAAGTAAAAAAAAAATACCATTAATTATAACATTTCATTCAAATTTGTATAATCTATACACACGCAAATACATCGTATGTATACAAATACCTTAAATTGCATAACACATACTGTATTTGTAGAAATGTATTCGAACTCACTGACGTTGTTAATGTTCACATTAATTTAATTATTATAAAATAAATTATATTATAGTAATAATTATAAAATACTCAACACAATTTTACCGGTTATTAATAATTTAAAGGCATGTTGATGAAGACGTTTCTAAAATAATCAAGTAGTTGATTTATTCATTTTCAAACAGAGTAAAGTTTGCTGAAGGCGAATAGCTCGTTAAATTTATATTAAACGTTGTACTAATGCTCAACTTTACTGTAAAGTCACGCTGACGAACGAAACTTTAATAACGCCATCTTAGGATTATGTAGCGTCTCAAAGATTGCTTGTGAAACGATTATATTATCTATAATTAAAATTTAAAACAGTAATATTAAATATTTACGCTTAATAATACAACTAATTTATAAAGAAACTGCTTACTGGAGTTTATCTACACAATGTAATATGGTCATATTTAATATTTATTACAAAATATTGAATTTGCAGAATTTCATTTTCATTTATTTGTCCTATCGATAAATAAATTCTTATAAACTTTGAAGTTACTTCAAGAGTATAACAATATTTTAATATTTATTATTGGATAAAAGATAAAACTACACGGAGTTACTTGTATGCAAAAAATTAAAAGTAATATTCTAAGCATACATGATAAAGTTAAGTTTTTATTTTTATTATTATATCTTGTAAGTGCAAAGTAGACGTGAAAACTAACATTTTAAATTAACCTTAAAAAAGATTAACTTTCATAAATAATTTATTAAACCACAGTACACTATCAATATAAGCTATAATTTGAATCTAAATATCTTTTATTTATTTGTCAAATCCACACCATTAATAGCTTCACATACCGGAGTTTGACATAAAACAAGTGAGTCAAGTGTTTCTATCAACAAGGCTCGTGTCATTCGCAACGCGGCGCTAATTAGGTCACCTCGTCAGGGTATTGGAACCAAATAGAGCTGGAATGAACGGGAATTTCGTGTCCAATCTGTAGTTAACATCACCTGCAATCTGTTACAAACAAATACGATGAAATAGCTTGCTAATTAGGAATACCTTTTGAAAAATGGTACGTCTTAATGTATCTGATTAATAATTAAAAAATATATAATATTTGATAATAAGTAACGAAAAGTATTAAGACTTTTATGGAAAATATTATTTACCTCTTTTACGGCCCCGTTGATGTAGTGGTTATTTCGGGTTACCTTTCTGAACGTGTCCACTGCGTGAAAAAAAAAGTGATTATTTTATTTAGCTTGAATTCTCGATACCCTGCATTCAAAACCTGATTCAGGGCAATAAAAGATATTGGGATATGAGAGCGAGTTAATTAATTTTGCATCTGTATTTGCGCACGCACTTGTGCATTATAAGATCTCCTATAAAGTACTAGTTATTGAGATTGTCCGTCGTGCGATATATTTTTAAATGTTTCTATTATATTTTTGAGATAGTTCCAAGTACTTCCACATTATTTATACTATAATATTAATGCAAAAGTAACTCTGTCTGTATGTTACGCTTTCACGGCTAAACCACTAAACCGATTTTGATAAAATTTGGTATATATAATTAAAAAGTTGACCTTAAAATGACTTAAAGACAGTTATTTCGATCGTAACTACCTACATACCTTTGCCCACGTTTGAAGTGGGCTTATAGCGAATGAATGAAAATAATCTAAATTTACTTTAAGGAATATCTAAAGAGCAAATAGATTAACCAGCAACAAGTTCACTTTGGTTATATAAAGCTTTTGTTCAATTTGTTGTTATGAGAATAAAAAAGCCGCTTGAAAGGATGTTTGGTTTTGTATATCCTGTTGCTTTAATCTTTGTATCAAAGCAAGTAACAGCGACGGATAAAGCTCAATCTGCAAAGCTAAGCACTATATTGCTTTTTGAATAACATTTAAATTGTGTTTATAAGAGTTTCTTTGTTACTACAGTTATAGTACATTTGGTACTAAACCAAGTAACAGTTTAAGTTAGATATATTTATACAAAGCATTCTTCGTCTTCCTCTTTCATATGTATGATTCTGATCATGGAACTATTATCGAGCAAATCGGTTTATACGATAATATATGTCATAAAAAGGAAACTTTGTACATTATAATTATTTTATTTTTAGTTTAATGAAGCCTTATCATCGTCAAGGAGGAAATGAATTAATAATATTCAAAGCCTGAACAGATCTTCATAATTTATAACTAAGAGCCATCTCGTTTACATCAGGTTTCAAACGGAATAAACCGCAACAGAATCGGTCCATTCGTTTAGAACGATGCCACATACAGACCCACGTTAAACTCCTAACAACTCTTTTTTATTTCATCGGGGTTAATAAAAAAAAGTCATAAGTATAGTAAGATTGCGATGAGAGGAAATAAATCAATTTTAAACAAAGAACAACTACATCGAACAATGGGCTAATATAGAAACAAGTCTATTGTATATTTACTTCAGAAATTGCTTTACTAGCGTTCGCGTATAATAATAATAAGAATATTATAAACAGCGAAGTTTTATCAAGTTAAAAGAGATCTCAGTTAGTTTTCTATTATGAAATAATCCTTCCCAAGAAATCTGGCCCAATATTATAAAAAGGTAAGTTTTGTTTCATTACTTACCGGATTCCGATGGATATGGAACTTTAATACGTTCATATTTGTATATCTTTTAGATATAATTATGTTAATGTAGTTGAAGAGACAAATGAACATCGATTAAGTATAAACAGATATTTATACGAACTTTATCTATAAAATGTGTAGTGCACGACAAAATCTACAGATTTTCAGCGACAGCGTGATGTACTACAGAGACAAGACTAAGAGATGTTATAGTGTTAATGTTTGTGCAAACAATCTCAATTACTTTTCTCTCACAGTGGAGATGAGACGGTAAGATCAGAGAGAGATCAGGGGCAGGCTCTAACACACGTGGGCATGGGATTGTAATGTATGTTAATTAATGTATAATGTATGTCAAACTAATAACGTTTATTAGTTTGACCACGATTCGAACCCGTTTCGGTTTTCTCGTGTTTGCATGTAGTCGTACAAGCTGGTCAATAGATAAATGAAGTAATTAAAACGTTAATAGTACGGCAATTTACCTTTAATAAATAAATTGCAGCAAACAGATCTATAAAAAGTAAAAAAACATATTAATCATCCCTTACATCACCAATGCACCACAAACTTTGGGAACTAAGATGTTGTCTCTCATGCCTGTAGTTATACCGACCTACTCATCGGGATCACAAAACATATAAAAAGAGTACTATTTACACTTAGCTAATGTACCAGTACTTTTAGAGATTTCGGATGAAATGCATAAACGAGATGTAGGTATTACTGAGTACAGCCAGAGAGATTGTTAGCCTCGACGCTTATTATATTACAATACTTGTGTCAATATTTCTCATTATTAAGGATATATGAGGTATGTTTTGTATAGTGCGGTGTTTACTAATAATATGTATTATAATTTCGGAAATATAATTAGATCAGACCGCCTATTAATTAATTTTATCATATATATTTATTTTTTGTATACTGGTTAGTATCTGGTTTCTTGGCTTCGGATGGGTCGTATAAGGATCTACATAAATCTTTTGTAAATAGTTTATATTATGTAGCGCAAGCAAATTTCGCAGTCGGCATGATTTCTTCAGACAAGTCCAACGATCATATTTCAGTTTCAATTTATACAAAACCTTTATAAATTTTACACCAAAACCTTTTTAATTAATCACTGCGTCCATTGGTAAGAACCATATGAAAATCCTTTCGGTACTTTTTTAGTTTATCGCGACCAGACAGACAGACGCGGCGGAGGGGCTTTGTTTCACAATTATCTGTATTCAACTATAGTATACAAACACAGAATAATCTATATTAATTCTCTAACTATATCGTTATCGATAGTATAACTCGTATTTTAGTAGTTTAGAGCGTAATGGAAAAGTCGTAATTACTAGGCGGTTGATATAACAACCGTTTGTTAACTACATATAATGGCAATGTACAAGATGTTATAGACGGTAAAATAAGCGTGCAGTTAATAATTGTTGATTTTCATCAAGGATTTAATTATAATTACTATATATAATTTATATTCAGAAAAGGCAGTAGCTTTGGCTTATTTTTTTTTGTTTCTAAAATCTCGATAAAGTTTTTATTGTTTTTTTTTTTATTATTAATACAATAAAACAATGTATCAAATTGAAATATTTAATTATAGTAGGTAATATTAAAAAAAAGGCTAACTTAACTAACTTAAGACTAACAGTCAGTGCAATACGAATATAAATCTGCGTTGTTTTTTTTTTATAGAATAGGATGGCGGACGAGCATATGGGCCACCTGACGGTAAGTGGTCACCAACGCCCATAGACGTTGGCATTATAAGAAATGTTAACCATCGCTTACATCGCCAATGCGCCACCAACCTTGGGAAATAAGATGTTATGTCCCTTGTGCCTGTAATTACACTGGCTCACTCACCCTTCAAACCGGAACACAACAATACCAAGTACTGCTGTTTTGCGGTAGAATATCTGATGAGTGGGTGGTACCTACCCAGACGAGCTTGCACAAAGCTTTACCACCAGTAGTAGTAGTTGTTGTTTTAATAACTTAAATAAAAGCAATCCTTCAAGTGCAACGAATTTAAATTTTAATAACAGAATAAACTTCGCCAACAAATATATTTTATTATATAATCTATTAATACATTAAAGTGAATAAAAGCAAATAGCTAACAAAGCTTGGTGCAAATGGTTTGTTTGAATTTCGAACGGATGCAATGTTAGCAAAGGTATAAATCCTTTCAAAATCTCTCTTAATCCATCTACGTTGCTGTATATTGTGTAATAACGAAATATGAAGCGAAGGAAATATGACCATAAAGATTTTCCGATTAACAGCGAGTAAGAATACAAAGTGCATCAGCTAGCGGTTATCATGACGTCATAAAATGCTATTTAATAGGAACGGTATTTATTGACTAATGAAAAACACATTGTGCTATCTGTGTTATTATTTTATACATTTTTATTATCAGACTAATATTATAAAGAGTTTACTTTTTTATTAGATATACTTGGTCAAAAAAAAAATGGTCACTAAATCCAGTTGATAATACGAAAGTAAATATGTCAGCCTGTTACGCTTTTAAAGCTAAACTAATGAAAAGAATTGATATGAAGGAAAATTGGTATGAAGGAAGCTTGCACCTCAAGGAAGAAAATAGGCATAAACTTTTTATACTTAACATGTGACTAAAGCTAGCGAAACTGCGGGCGAAAACTAGAGACTTATAAGTTGAAGACATACATTGTTTTAATAGTAATATGTTGTGTATTTTTGAGATAAAAATAGATTTATATGACGATGTTGATCATCCCAATAATAATTCATTCCATATTCAAAATGAATATCATGCCAATCTAGCTGAATTGTGATGATATTAAGGGAAACATTGAAAATAGTCATTGTGAAATTATCGGCCAATAGATATCACCTCAGTACTTTGTAAGGTGATGGAACGGATACTAAACAACCAACTGATCCATTACCTAGAAGATCACTGTCTAATTAATGATCGTCAGTACGGGTTTCGACAAAAACGGTCCACAGGTGGTCGGCTACCTTTGGGGTGAAGCTATCAATAAGCATGGGGAATCGTTGGCTGTTAGTCTCGATATCTCCAAGGCTTTCGACAAGGTCTGGCACTGAAGGCTTCTCTCCAAGCTTCTATGTAGTGAATGCTGGAGTCCCCCAGGCATCTGTGCTATCTCCCACACTCTTTCTTTTGCATAACAATGATATGCTCTCTCTTGGGAACATACATTGCTATGCAAACGATAGTGCAATGCATGGTGGATACCACGGACGCGCAGTGGCTGTGCGAGCGGAAATTGAGGAGAGGCGGAAGGGTCTTGTTATTGAACTCGATAGGACATTAGAATTCATCGCCAAATGGGGCTCTGATAATCTTGTTGAGTTTAATGCCAAGAAAACACAGGTATTCATTCTCACAGCGAAATAGTCATGCCTCCTTCTGTGGCAGTCCGCTGGTGATACAAAGCAAAATCCATGCTGGGGATTGACGTTCGCTGCAACCTTAGTCCAAGGGATTACATCGAGGCTGTTATAAAAACATCTTCACGGAAACTCGGAGTTCTGAACAAGGTGCGGCGTTTTTTTCAAGCCAAAACAACTGTGCCTGTTGTACAAAACATAGGTACGGTCTTGCGTTGAATATTACTCGCACCTTTGGGATGGCTCCGCTAAGTACCTACTGGAGGCCTTGGATCGGTTGCAGCGACGTGCGGTCCGCATTATTGGCGACGTGAAGGTCACAAACACCCTCGAGCTTTTACAATTGCGTCGAGAGATAGCAGCGCTGAGCGCTTTCTATCGACGGCTAGTACTCTGAGGAATTCTCTCTAATTCCTGCTTCCCCTTCCTTCATAGGTCTACGCGTGCTGGCTCTCCATGTGCTATATCTCTATGCTCTCGATGTACGCGTGCCGCCTAACTGTGACATCAATTCCATCGCGAACAAAGAAATTTGCCAACTCCTTTCTTTGTCGCACTTTCAAAAAATGGAATTCCTTACCAGCTCCCCTCCTGTTATAACCCGGGTTCCTTTAAACGAGGCGTGAAGAGACATCTTGCGGGCCGGCAAGGCGGGGGCGGTTAATGCAGAACATTCTTCTCAACTGTACCGGCCGTCGTCGCGTTTGGACTCTACTACTACTTATCATCAGGTGGAGTAGAGTCATTTGCCCTCCCGAAAATATAAAAAAAGGCGTAAAATAAATAGCATCCTACCGTCCAACTGAAAGCTAACATAATATGGAATATCCAAAATGTAAGTAGTACGGAGATCTAAAAAAGAATGGTTGACCCTATAAACAAACAAGTCACGAGTACCTATTACCATAATTATTGATTTTTATTCATATTAGTATATTATATTATCTATACAGTATGTAAACATATGTACAAGATAAAGGTCCTTCCCTTGATCTTCTAATATAAAGGTTCTATTAGAAGAGAAGCCTGTAAGAGAAGAACGCCTTTGCATTTTTTATATTTAATTAGTTTTTTCTATTTGTAGCAATTTTTTGGTTTTAATGTGCAATATTATAAATATATACAAATATATTTAATTAAATAAACGGTCAGCAAATCGTAGTTGAACCTGCCTAGAAGATTTGCCAAAGACACTAGCAAATTCACTTGAGACTTGGCTCACTCATTTTCTACATCGGATTAAAACAGCACAATCAAATGTTACTTCATAATTAAATTGAACTTAAATATTTCCTGGTTATATTTTCTTTCCATGCAACTTAAATTAACATTAATGATTTCTAAACTGAGAATAAAACAAATGAATTTAAATTCGGACAAACACTGTCTGCGCTGTGAATTATAAAAACAATTTGACCACGTGAACAGTCAGTGCTTAATTTGTATTTATAATTCATGTCGTGGTCTCCAGTGAAGGTTAATATCGAAGGAGACCTGCACGTGGTGGACTGAAATTTTATCACATGTACATAATTCATTTTTGTGACGTAAGTGATCTTCGAAATGTACTGGGTTATATGTGTTGTGTGTTCTTACCAACTAAAAGCCTTTTCTCTATATACGGATTGGAGTGGTTGCGTGTTTGATTTAACATACGATTCCGCTGCCTTTCTCGTACCGTGTTCGTGGCTCGGCAGTGCTCTTTTCAGGCAGCGAATGTGATCTCGCCCCAAATACTCCCCGCTAATATAGTATGGCAGCACTAGGCTATCTTAGCAACCATCTTCTCCTTGCGCTACCAGAAACAGACCAAGTGAGGCATTCACCTCACGCTCTTACATACCTCAGACAAAATCTCCAAAATATTTATCTCAAACTTCATAACAGCACATATTTTATTCTATTTTTATATTGTATGAATGTTATGAACTAATTTTTTTAAGCCCAGTTATAATAATTATTTAAATATTAAACATTGTTTAAAAAGTTTTCTGCAAATAAAATTTACATATATTTGCACTTTGTAATTTGAATACGTATCTACTTACAAAGAATATTGGAATAAAACGCATAAGGGAACAATTTTATTGTTTGCGTGTGTCAGATATTTTCTATGTAATAATAATAATATAATAATATCCTGGGACATTTTTCACACACGGCCATCTGATCCCAAATTAAGCTTGTACAAAGCTTGTGCTATGGAAACCAGACAACTGATATACTACATATACTACTTTTCTTTTGTAAATACATACTTATATAGATAATTACACCCAGAGTCAGGACAAACAGACATGTTCATGCACACAAAAATCTGTCCTGGGTGGGAATCGAACCCACAACCTTCGGCGTGAAAGGCAAGTGTTCTATCAACCACGCCAACCGGCTCGTCAAATATATATATAATATTGTGATATGTGAAAGGTTAAATCAATACTTAATTGTTAGCTAATTATTGCTTGCATTTATTACTACAGAGATTATAAGGATCAACCTTGTATTAGGAGCATAAACGATAATTCATTGTGTCGTATATTTATCTATATTAATATTATACAAATTACCATCAAACAATATAATCGCACTATAGTAATACAATATGACAGCCATACATTAATATTTACAATAAAAACAGTTATCGTACCGTAGTAATACTCGCCACTTGCCAGGGAACAATTGAACTTCTACACTTGTTCCCACTCTTTTTTATTGAATGACGGATGAGTCAAATTAGTGTAATTAATATTATCCAATATTAATTACACTATCCAATATTAATTACATAGTTTATATATATTTAACATTATAATGTAATTTACCTATTTATTAAATTAACTAAATTAAAACATCTATTGTTATATTTATGTATCTATCACGTGCATGCATTTTATTTGATATTCGACTGTCCGACCGACCGACCGCTGGATGTTAGAACAAAGCAAAGGTCTTAAGTATACTTTTAAGTTGACAAGCTTTATATGATCAGTTAACTGTCCAATTTATATAAAGGCATATTCCAGGAAACCTGATTCATGCATCCCAACAGTTATCCACTTTACGGTGGAAAATTGAAAAGTTAACGAGCTTATTTCACCTTGCTCGTGTTTCACTAACCACCTTTTGTTTGGCGTCGGAACCATTGTTATTAGGGGAAATTACCTCAAGAAACGTGTAAGCCCAGATTTCCGATGACCTAATTTGCTTTACCTATGAAACTATGAAAGTTTGATACAGGTTCAACACATAATATTAGCATGAAAGTCGTTTGAATATAAAGCAGTTCGCATGCTTTAGAATCAAACGACTTTTGCGATCGTTATCTGAATATTTGAATTTAATTTTATCACTTAAATAATGCCGTGGAGTACCGGCTTAGAATAGTACTCCCCCAATCTCATCCCGTGGGTGTCGTAAGAGGCGACTGAGGGACGGGGAAAAGGGGGGATGGGCAGCAGCGTCCCCCCTCCCATAAACATCTTACCCCCTACTGCGCTCGCCAACACGCCTGCCCAGCGCGGCGAGTATGGGCAAACCCCTCCCTTAATGGCAGATGCGCCCAAAAAAAAGGCCCCCAGTTACCGGCAAGCCCGCTAGGCCCGACCAAGGTAGCGGTCGCGGTATCGGCAGGGCAGGGGGTGCTAAGAATCACCGGTTCACGGCAGGCTACCGTATAAAACGACTGAAAATGGCAACGTATAATGGACGCTCGATGAGGCTGGACCATCACCTCGCCGAATTAGAAGTAGAGTTAAGTCATATAAACTGGCATATACTGGGGTTATCTGAAGTCCGAAGACAGGGGGAGGACACGATAACTCTAGAGTCCGGTAACTTACTCTACTTCCGCGAAGGTGATAACCTCTCCCAGGGTGGTGTCGGTTTTCTTGTCAAAAAGGATCTCATTAGCAGCATTGTGGAAATCAGTAGTGTGTCGAATCGGGTAGCGTACCTTGTCCTAAAACTTTCCGACAGGTACTCCCTGAAGGTTGTACAGGTATATGCGCCAACTTCGGCATACTCTGATGATGTGGTCGAAGCGATGTACGAGGACATCGCAAAGGCCCTCAACGACACCTCGAGGGCCCACTACAATGTTGTTATGGGAGACTTTAATGCTAAAGTGGGAGTACAAGATAGCGGTGAATCGAAAGTCGGACCTTACGGCTTGGGCTGCAGAAATCACAGGGGGCAAATGCTGGTAAACTTTCTCGAAGCGCAGGGGCTTTTTTTGATGAATTCTTTCTTTCAAAAGAAGCCTCAGAGGAGGTGGACCTGGCGAAGCCCCGATAACGTGACAAGGAACGAGATAGACTTTATCATTTCGAATAAAAGGCACATATTTAGAGATGTTTCAGTGATCAACAGGTTTAATACCGGAAGTGATCACCGCTTGGTTCGAGGCACTCTAAATATCAACTTAAAAGCCGAAAGATCGAGAATGATGAGGTCTACTCTCCGACCTACCATGCTCCAAGCTGCTCAAGGCTCCGAAAAGTTCCAAATGGAACTTCAAAATCAATTCACCGCGTTGGAAACCATAAGCAGCATTGATGAGAGAACCGACACGCTGGTCAAAATACTGCAAAACACATCCCGCAAGTGTTTTCCGCCACAGAGAAGAGACAACGCACCAAAACTCTCTGCTGAGACACTCGAGCTCATGAGAAAACGACGAGAACTACCATCGTTTTTGTCAGATAAGGCCTTAAACCGAACAATAAAAACGCTGACGCGACGCGATCTCCGACGCTCCAATACCCGTGCCATCAAGGCTGCGATTGAGCAAAATCGGGGATCGAAAGTGTTCGCTCGCAAGTTTGGGAGGCCGCGTCTGACAAAACTTAAAACTGAAAATGGTGGGGTCGTTACCTCTAGGCCTGAGATTATCGGAGAAGTAGAGAGGTTTTATGGGCAGTTGTTCTCTTCAAGATCGGATAAACCCGTGGGAATCAGTATTGATGACCAGCGCGCCCCTCTTATGCGCCATTACTCCGAGGAGCTCCCGGTCGTTGACCAAGGAGAGATTAGGGCGGCTCTAGAACAGCTTAAAAACAACAAAGCTCCGGGAGATGACGGAATCACAACAGAGTTGCTTAAGGCAGGCGGGACCCCGGTCCTGAAAGAGCTAGCAAGCCTCTTTAATTCCGTCATCCAACATGGCAAGACCCCGGAAACGTGGAGCGGGAGTGAGGTGGTACTGTTTTTCAAGAAAGGTGATAAAACCCTCTTGAAAAACTACAGACCAATCTCCCTCCTGAGTCACGTGTATAAGCTGTTCTCAAGAGTCGTCACGAACCGTCTCGCCAGACGACTTGACGAGTTCCAGCCCCCAGAGCAAGCCGGCTTTCGATCAGGCTACAGCACCGTGGACCACATCCATACTGTTCGGCAGATTGTGCAGAAGACCGAAGAGTACAATCAGCCGCTGTGTATGGCATTTGTGGACTACGAGAAAGCCTTCGACTCCATCGAAACCTGGGCAGTGCTCGACTCATTGCAGAGATGTCATATCGATTGGAGATATATCGAGGTACTGAGATGTCTGTACAACGCCGCTACAATGACTGTCCACATCCAGGACTGTAAGACGAAGGCGATCCAACTGCGCAGAGGGGTGAGACAGGGGGATGTAATATCCCCGAAACTGTTCACCAACGCGTTGGAAGACGTTTTCAAAACGCTGGATTGGACTAGGTATGGAGTCAATGTAAACGGCGAGTACATCTCACACCTTCGATTTGCCGACGATATCGTCATCATAGCAGAGTCGCTGGAACAACTCACCGAAATGCTGCGTAGCCTAGGCGAGTCTTCCCGGTGTGTCGGTCTCGGTATGAACTTGGACAAGACCAAGGTCATGTTCAATAGGCATGTCGTGCCGGGACCGATATACGTCGAGGGGAAACCTCTCGAAGTTGTTAGTGAATATACCTACCTAGGACAGATAATACAAGTCGGTAGGAACAACTTCGAGAAGGAAGCCGATCGAAGAATTCGCTTGGGATGGGCAGCATTTGGCAACCTTCGTCAAGTCCTCAAGTCGTCTATACCGCAATGTTTGAAGACGAAAGTCTTCAACCAATGCGTCTTACCTGCCATGACATACGGTGCCGAAACGTGGACACTAACTGCGGGACTAGTCCACAAATTCAAAGTCGCTCAGCGTGCTATGGAGCGAGCTATGCTCGGAGTATCTTTGAAGGATAAGATCAGAAATGAGATTATCCGGAAAAGAACCGGAGTCACCGACATAGCTTGCAAAATTAGCAGGCTGAAGTGGCAGTGGGCTGGTCACGTATGTCGTAGGACCGATGGCCGTTGGAGCAGACGAGTCCTAGAGTGGAGACCGCGAATCGGCAAGCGCAGCGTAGGGCGCCCTCCAGCCAGGTGGACCGACGACCTTAAGAAGGTGGCGGGCACCAACTGGATGCGGAAGGCGGAGGACAGGGAGCTTTGGCGCACCTTGGGAGAGGCCTATGTTCAGCAGTGGACAACGATTGGCTGTTGATTGATTGATTGATTGACTTAAATAAAAATAAGCCAAGATGGCCCAGTGCTTAGACGCGTGAAACTTAACCGATGATCGTGGGTTCAAACCCGGGCAAGCATCACTGAATTATCTCGTGCTTAATTTTTGTTTATAATTCATCTCGTTCTTGACGGTGAAGTAAAATATCGTGAGGGGAACCTGCATGTGTCTAATTTCACTGAAATTCTGCCACATGTGTATTCCACACCAACCCGCGTTGGAGCAGCGTGGTGGAATAGGCTTCTCCTTAAAAAAGGAGAGTAGGCATAGCCTAGCCGTGGGACATTTATAGAGTGTTGATATAACATATAAAAATTTAAAGAATATATTTTGCATTCAGCTTGCATATAATTATGTATCTCTCGTTATTTGACTTTTTTATGTCGCTGTAAGAACGCATTTACGTTTCCCCACATGAAGCGAATAAATAAGAAATACCCACTAAAAAAGCAGCGGTACCCTTACCGTCTTTTCGGGGGGCGGCACGGGATCGCTTGCGCATATTACCGTGACGCTGCCTTTATTTGACTTAATGTTAACCTATAAATAGTCATACTTATATATAAGGAAGATCAAGAAGGAAAATACTTTCTTATCCGACAGGTTCTGTTTGGCGAGTGTGATTTTTCATTGACATGTAAGCAGTTCAGCAGGCTGCAACTATGTCGAAATAAAATAGTTACCTTACTTGAGTTTTAATAAATTATATTATTTAAAAAGTTTTCAGAGTTTCAAACATAAAGTTAACCGATATTTGATGGAATATAAAATTTCATACCGTGGCATATACATACATATATGTTGATAAAAAAATATTTAAATATATATTATACACGAATTTATTACTATATCAAGTAAAAGGAATGGCTGTCAATTAAAGATAAAATTAGTAAAGAAAAAGCTCTATGGCCGCAATCTTTCTTAATTGGAGATGTAAATAGGAATATTAGTAATTCCTTAAAAGTGGTCATTGCAAGTGATCTTTAAAAAGAAAAAAATATAAAGTTGGCTGCCGTTTTATACTACCTCAACTACTACAATAATCAAGGGGTGCATTTTTCTGATACTAGTCTATCTTACAAGGACCAGGTATTTATTACTAATAGTATGGCACATGGGACGCAAATAAATTCTAAAATTCGATCAGAAAATTTTCTGATTACAGGCGTAAAATTAAAATCGTACCGTTTCAAGTTCAATACGGTGTATTTGGAATCAGCCTAATTGGTTATGGGATAAATAAATCAATTAAATTATTCCGCCGAGCGCGCCGTCTAATGGCGTCGGGTATCGTGCGAAACGTTCTGACCCACCCCTCTACCACTTTATTAGATAAATATTTTTTCGATGATGCTTGTGCAAATTTTTAAACGAAAATTACGTGTTACGTGCGTTAACCTTATAAACTTAAAAACCATTATTATCATTGAAAATGTATGTATGAAATCCTTTATTTAATTGACACAGATTATATTTCACCTATTTATTGGTGGTATGGCTTTGTGCAAGCTCGTCTGGGTAGGTACCACCCACTCATCAGTTATTCTACCGCAAAACAGCAATACTTGATATTGTTGTGTTCCGGTTTGAAGGGTGAGTGAGCCAGTGTAATTACAGGCACAAGGGACATAAAATCTTAGTTCCCAAGGTTGGTGGCGCATTGGCTATAAGCGATGGTTGACATTTCTTACAATGCCAATGTCTAAGGGCGTTTGGTGACCACTAACCATCAGGTGGCCCATATGCTCGTCCACCTTCCTATTCTATAAAAAAAAAACCTACATTTAAAAACATTGTTAATATATATAACTATTGATTTGATTTTTAAGAAACTGACGTCATATTTGTAAGTTAATACGGCGAGACCGATAGTATCTGCTGTGTAAGTGATAGCCAATGGGGAAGACTAAGTCTTGATTTGAGATCGGGTTTTTTACAAATGAGAAAGAATGACCTCGGACAAGGCGCAGTAACATATGCAATATGGCTGATGACGGTTAAAAATCAAAAGCAATCGAGCACAGTAGCGAGCTTTGTCAATAGTCAGCAGTGGACGAACATGGACTGATGACGTCGATGACAAAGAAATGGCAAGAACTTCGTTATATATATATATATGTCGGAGGAAGCTATGAGTCTGTTGTTTGATGTTTACACACAATATTATTTGTCTACATTTTGATTATTATTGTTACTTTTAGAATTCTTGATTAAATTTTATTTGATTTGTTACAGTTTTCTAGAACTTAAAAACCAATAAGGTTTTTATCTCTAAAAAGGTTATGAATATTGGTAATCACGTGAAAACTAATCAGAGCGGAGCATGTGCCTCGAGCGGGGTCGAATTGCCATCTTTACTTTAAGGAGGCAGACAGTTTTTAAGACACATTTGAGAGAAAGCAACTGATCGAGTTGGATCGTTGAAGTGTTCTCGTTGATCAAAGTCAGATCGGTGCCCTGAACCCGCTGCTCGGTTGTGTTTTTACTCGATAAAACTGTTAATTTATTTATTTTAATAAGTTAAAGTACTGTGAAACTGTGAAAGTTGTAATTGTTCTCGCATATTACACTAATGACGCCCACTAAGCCCGTAATATAAATATATAGCTCAGGCCAGTAATATATATATATATATATATATATATATATATATTACTTAAACACAGACACAACATACTTTAATTTATAATCTTATTCGGATAGTTTTCCTGGTGGTATGGTATGGCTTCATGTGTTGTCTCTATCCCCTTATCAAATTCTCTAATGCTAAAAACTAAATAGTTTTATAATATATGTATATTGATAAAGTTTACATGAACGTTACATGACTTTTATTTGATATACGACAAGTTGATGGAACCTAGTTAAATTTCCTAATCAGTGGTCAGCTACTACAAGTGGAGCGAAGTCATTGACCTCGCTTCAACTAAGGCCTGGTTAACACCAATCAAGCTTGCATCTAAATCCAATACCTAATGAAATAGGGCATTGTTAGCGCGAGTTAAAACCGTGAACATGTCATGAGGCTGAGCGCTGGAGAGTCGTTTATCAGACGGTCGAGTAGCGACGCGTAATTAAACGTTACACATATGACACACGGTTGTAACGTTTCTGAAACTTATTTTTGGTTTGGAAAATTTATAAAACGAATTTTATTCTATTATCAATTAATTTTATTCTATTTTGGCCTAGTGGTTAGAACGCGTGCATCTTAACCGATGATCGTGGGTTCAAACCCGGGCAAGCACCACTGAATTGTCATGTGCTTAATTTGTGTTTATAATTCATCTCGTGCTTGACGGTGAAGGAAAACATCGTGAGGAAACCTGCATGTGTCTAATTTCATTGAAATTATGCCACATGTGTATTCTACCAACCCGGATTGGAGCAGCGTGGTAGAATAAGCTCCAAACCTTCTCCTCAAAAGGGAGAGGAGGCCTTAGCCCAGCAGTGGGACATTAACAGGCTGTTACTACTACTAACAATTCCCGATAAAAAGAGTTAATTTTACCTTAACTTTATTGTACGTTGATATGTACAGGTCAAAAACCGTTGTCTCCAAACAATTGTATGGTATCCAAAGCTTACTAAACGTCATCTAGGCATTCTCAGCCACTCAACCTTTGGGATAATAAAGATGGCGGCAAATGAAAATTGAAATTCAACTTGCTAAAATCGCAATTCGTGAATAGTGTAAAAATATATACTTTATAAATAAATAAACATTGATTCGACCATGACAATATGAAACGAAATAAAATTTTGCATACATGCTATCAAGGGTATAAAAATGGAAAGGGACATACTGTATCTAACACCTGCTTTCCCACTCACAAGCAGGCGAAACCGCGGGTTAGTATAATTATAATTGGTCAATTAATATGTCTCAATATTAGTATGACTTTTAAAAATAAATTGTAATTATAGTGAAAAAAGTGTTATTATTTAAGGTAATGTGTAGTTGTCATTGCAATAACTTTATATTTGTGTTGCATTAACATTATGTTAATAGGCATAGTGATTAATGGATCATTGTGTTTGCTTTACGTTTGATCACATAGCTCTTAATTTGCTGATACGTCACATTTTAAAACTAAGATATTATTAATGAAGCAAATAAAGTATTTTTGTATGCAGTTGTTTGTTATTATAGATAAATATGTCGTATTAGGTGTATATTTTATCATTCATTACTTTACAAGCGTCACTAGAGTGGAGGTGTTTCTTTGTATTTTTATTTAATGATCTGCGAATTGTTGCATTTTAGGCAGTGGAGCCCTACCAGACTGGATGTTAATAATTTTAATATAGGGTAAAAAATTGCAAGTTGTAAGAGTCCCTGAACTAGATTTAGACCCGTGTTACTCCATACATCCACCAAGTCAAGAAACAAAAGTTACCATAATACATTCTACAAAAATCTTAAATTACATAATTCTATAACTCTATATTGTAACTCTATAACCTATGTGTGTATGTGTACGTGAGTGCGAGTTTATGCATGTATGTACTTATGTGTGAATAATATCTGCTTTTATTGTGCATTATTATCAAGTTACATTGGCAATTTTTTTCGCTTGTATGTTCAGTTAATACGACCTGTTTTAGACAAGCGAATTGAAATGATAGGAACGTGTCGCGCGAGATGTCGCTCAAGTGTCGTGAAGCACGCGATTGCCTGTCTCCGTAACGTGTTACGTGTCCCATATAAGTTAGAAGGGGTAATTTAGGAGAACATTGAATTTTTGTTGCGAACATCCGTCGGAAGTTTACGTGAATTATAAGTGTCCGCAACGTGTCTCCAGTCATTTGCATGTTTTTTTTTTTATAACTAAACACAAGATAATTGGTAATGCTAAGGTAGAATATAGAGTAACAGCCTATGATATTTTAAACTTTCTCGAGTTCGGTGGCGCATTGGCGATTTAAGTGATGGTTAATATTTCTTACAATTGCAATGTCTGTGGGCGTGACCATTTAAGATCAGGTGAGCGACTTGCCAGCCTGCCTATCTAATATAGTAATATTTATAAATAAAACTGATCAATGCAAAGAAATATCAGTAGTATTTATATCACTAGCGCTGTTGAACTTACTCAATTGCCTTTAGATAATATTATAATTTTTACTGTCGACATTTCACGATTTTCTTGCGGTGAGTTTGAGATTGATCTTACATAACAGTTCTACTCTTCAAACTACAGTCTAAATTCCTATACAATAGAATTTTCACCTGCTAAAATATCTAACAGCAAATTTCAAATGAGTGTAGTTGAAATATTTTAACTGTATTGTTTAAGCGCGCTCTGCGGGTGCTACGAGTAGATAAGGACGTGATGCATTAACGGCGCGCCCGCGTTTCGGCCGGCAATGTAAACAATTGCTTGCTCCGCCCTGACTTGTCTACTGCAGAAAGAGCAAAAACTTATCCTGACTAAAGATATGAGAGCGAGAAATTATCAATAATGATAGTTGAAGATATTATTCTGTATAAAAAAAATAAATTTAATCTGAAATATAAATGTCTGTACAAAGAAAAAACTTAAGTTATGCAATATTAAGCAGATACTATTAGCAGTAGCTAAGTTTGAGAATAATATACACTTATGATGAAACTTTTTTTTACATTAAAGTTAAATTATCGATATTAATGGTAAAACACATAATGCCTCACATTTTTAGCGGGTAGATTATACGGGTTTCAAATATATACGTTACTAAGCGGCTGTTTAGTTAAACACTGATTTTTCTCTTTCTGTATTTATTTATTTAATATTCGAAAGAAAAAGAGATAGCATTGATTAACTAATCACAGTAAACAACGTTCATAAGTAAGACCGTATGTAATTATATACAATTAATACAATGAACAGTATTATACTGTGAGAACAAATTCGAAACTCGCCGCAGAACATGATCGTGAAATGTCAGAACAGAACATTATACAAGTATGAACATAGTGTATCATCGTAATACACTTTTAAATATTTACATGTGAGATACGAAGTCATACTATTCTGTAAGAACTCACTTCATTACTTACCTACCTGTGAAATGTTGTGATGTTCATGGTGATATTATACTATTTTGATGCGTTTATTCTTGAAATGTTATAATTCTTAAGGTCAATGTCGCTTATCACTTCCTGACATTTCACGACCGTTTTCTGCGGTGGGTTTCGAGTTTGTTTATACAAAATAGCCCTACTGCTAAAAGTAATATTTAGTCATGTTCTTATAATTGACAGATTTATACTGGTGGTAGAGCTTTGTGCAAGCTCGTCTGGGTAGGTACCACACACTCATCAGATGTTCTACCGCTAAACAGCAGTTCTTGGTATTGTTGTGTTCCAGTTTGAAGGGTGAGTGAGTCAGTGTAATTACAGACACAAGGGACATAACATCTTAGTTCCCAAGTTTGGTGGCGCATTGGTGATGTAAGCGATGGTTAACATTCGTTACAACGCCATTGTCTATGGGCCTTGGTGACTACTTACCATCAGGTGGCCCATATGCTCGTCCGCCTTCCTATTCTATAAAATAAAAATATACAAAGGAATCAGTGCCAATAAAATTTAGCTGAGAGATAGCATAATAATACCATTAAATCGAATTTTAATATTTAAAACCTGTTGTGACCTAATTTACTATTTAAGTGCTACGTTAGTATATTCTGATTGCTTGATTGGATGATTTAATAAATTAATTAGTAGCCTAATTGCGCGATAATTGTGAGTTTAAAACATGTCAACTGCTAATAATACAAAGTGGGAATATTATTCCGATTTTGCGTCTAGGTTATAAGTCCGCAGATACAGAGAGGTTCAAACTCTTGGTTAATAAAAGTTATTGGGATTTACTGTCGAGAAATTATGTTTCAAAGTTGCTTGTCAAGTAATTAACAATTTGAGATTTTTTATATTCGTATTTTATTTTTTATTTTTATAGAATAGGAAGGCGGATGAGCATATGGGCCACCTGATGGTAAGTGGTCACCAAATGCCCTTAGACATTGGCATTGTAAGAAATGTCAACCATCGCTTACATAGCCAATGCGCCACCAATCTTTGGAACTAAGATTTTATGTCTCTTGTGCCTGTAATTACACTGGCTCACTCACCCTTCAAACCGGAACACAACAATATCAAGTGTTGCTGTTTTGCGGTAGAATATCTGATGAGTGGGTTGGTACCTACCCAGACGAGCTTGCACAAAGCTCTACCACCAGTACGTATATTAAAGAAAAATAAGGTAAAGATGACCCAGTGGTGGGAATATGTGATTCTTAAACGATGATCGTGCCTTTAAATCTGGACAGCCATCACTAATTTTTCATCTCTCCGTCTCAGACAGTTTCACATATAAAAAAAGTGAAATAGATTAGCGTCACCAGCTGCTGCAATGAAAATTAACTACACTTGGTATGATACCTAGTATGATACAATATTGAGTGAAAATAACTGGACCAACTAAAATGTTATGCAAAATGTACGCTTATCGCGACTAATTAGCAAGGGATGATTATAATAATAATGTTTTGTGTAAAATACATGAAATATATGGACCGTTAAAGTTATTGATTTTAGAACGTTAATTAATGCTCTGATAACATTCTGTATATTGCTTTATTAGCCAGTAGATTTAAAAACAATATTTACATCTAGATAATTTAGATTTTATATTTGATTTTATTAATTGTTTTTGAATAATAAATTGATTTAAGTAAAATGCTAGTTTTAAAGGTTACCGTAGAAGGTAAATCGACATTGTGACGGTTTACAAAATAAAAATAGATTACATCTAACTATGTATATATGTCTTTTTTAACATATCGGCGGCCATTGAGTAAACAGCTCACTTAGTAGTGGTTCACATCTGTAATCAGGGGATACTCAGCGGATACATTGCCAGTGATAGAAAATGCTTATATATATATATTTTTAATGAACTTGGTAGCCGGACTGGCTAATGGGCCACCTGATAGTAAGTGGACACCACCGCCCATAGACATTGGCGATGTAAGAAATATCAACCATTCCTTACATCGCCAATGCACTACCAACCTAGGGAACTAAGATGATATGTCCCTTGTGCCTGTAGTTACACTGGCTCACTCACCCTTAAAGCGGAACACAACAATACTGAATATGGCTGTTTAAAGGTAAAATATCTGATGAGTGGTACCTACCCAGAGGGACTTGCGCGAAGCCCTGCCACCAAGTGAATTATATATATTTGAGGTGACTGTCTCTTTGTTCTACAAGTGGTTGTAATCGGTCAGGAGGACATCATTATCAATCGTCGTCTTCATCATCATACCGTTATCGTAGTCGTTCTAACCGTCATCATAATCTTACTTTATAACTACATGATACAGTATATTATGTAAAGGTTTAAGAAAATATAATTAATTTGAGTACTTATTTTTAGAATTAAATTAGCATCGAAAATAAATATATCGAATATTATCATAACAAAGAACATAAAAAGCCAATGTCACTTTTGAACTAAAGTCACCTTTAGTTTATAAATTTATTTTTAAAACAGTATCAGTCCCAGAATTTCTTTCAAGCACTTTCATTTTGTAAAATGTTTTATGTTCATATAAAATTTCGTTTCGTGTCGACCAGTAATTAATTGAAATTTGAAATATGAAATTTAAAGAACATAGTATGACGTTATATTGAATATAAAAACGAAATACCGGAAATCTACTATTACAGAACCGAGACTGGGCAGGCAGCTTGTATTGTTGCAAAATTTATTATAATAAAACGAATTTCAAAAATAAGATATATTTTTAACCTCGATGCTTTTAATTTGATAAAAATAATTTATTTGCGATTCTTGTAGACAATATTTTTGCAACCTTTTCTTTACGCCTTCTAGTATAAAACAAAAATCTCCAAGCATTTCTAGTTCTTATAGATAATTCAATACAGGATGTCGCGCCCTGCTCTTTTTACTCTAATTGCTATAGTGGAAGTGTGGAGTGTAAACTGTAATAGTGAGTGCCTTTTTGTTGATTGAACTAGAACTCTTTCTCTCTGTGTCTAAAATATTTTTCATTTTTATTACAAATAATAAAAATACATAAAACGAAAACCAAATCTGTAAACGAACAATAAATAATTAAAATATTAAGTTAAAGTAAAAATGATTTATCAACATAATGTCAATAAGATTTTTGGGGCTGGTGAAGCGTTAAAAATTTGTAAATGTCACCATCGCAGATCATCTTCGTAAGTCTGATTGCTTAGCTACACAGAACGAAATTAGAATGTGCCATAGTTCATTAGTTTGCAAAAAAAAGTATATAAATATTCAAATAATCAATTGTTAGTGTACTACTGGCATTTCTTATTACTGCTCAAAAAAGGATTGTAATGTTTTCAGGTTTCGTGTATGTATGTGAGTTTATTTATTCCACCATAACATTTAAATGCCAGAATGGCTTATGAGGATATATCAGGTATCGTTAGGATCCTTAGACTGGCAATTTTTTCGTAATAAATCATGCCGGCAGTTATGTTTATATACATTTTTTTTATTGTAACTAGTGTCTATTATAAGATAAAAATTCAGATATTTTTAAATACAAATTAGTTTCTAAAGGAATTTATAAGGTCGTTATAAAAATAATCATTTTCGTAATGACTTCTTAAGCACACAATAAAGACAAAATATCTTGGGAGTTATCGCATTCATTAAACAAGTATTTTAAGCTTCCATATTCTTGTCAAAACATGTTAAATTGCATGAACCACATGTTTGTCTACTAACTTGAAAGGACTTGTCACTTGATGTTGCTACTTTAAGCTAAAATAAATTCTTACTTCAAAACTTCAAAATCAATTCACCGCGTTGGAAACCGGAAAGCAGCATTGATGAGAAAACCGACACGCTGGTCAAAACACTGAAAAACACATCCCGCAAGTGTTTTCCGCTACAGAGAAGAGACAATGCACCAAAACTCTCTGCTGAGACACTCGAGCTCATGAGAAAACGACGACAACGTCTGACGTCTGACAAAACTTAAAACTGAAAATGGTGGGGTCGACCTTGGGGTCTGGGAGAAGTAGAAAGGTTTTATGGGCAGTTGTTCTCTTCAAGATCGGATAAACCCATGGGAATCAGTACTGATGACCAGCGCGCCCCTCTTATGCGACATTACTCCGAGGAGCTCCCGGTGGTTGACCAAGGCGAGATTAGGGCGGCTCTAGAACAGCTTAAAAACAACAAAGCTCCGGGAGATGACGGAATCACAACAGAGTTGCTTAAGGCAGGCGGGACTCCGGTCCTGAAAGAGCTAGCAAGCCTCTTTAATTCCGTCATCCAACATGGCAAGACCCGGAAACGTGGAGCGGGAGTGAGGTAGTACTGTTTTTCAAGAAAGGTGATAAACCCTCTTGAAAAACTACAGACCAATCTCCCTCCTGAGTCACGTGTATAAGCTGTTCTCAAGAGTAGTCACGACCGTCTCGCGAGGCGACTTGACGAGTTCCAGCCCCCAGAGCAAGCCGGCTTTCGATCAGGCTACAGCACCGTGGACCACATCCATACTGTTCGGCAGATTGTGCAGAAGACCGAAGAGTACAATCAGCCGATGTGTATGGCATTTGTGGACTACGAGAAAGCCTTCGACTCCATCGAAACCTGGGCAGTGCTCGACTCATTGCAGAGATGTCATATCGACTGGAGATATATAGAGATACTGAGATGTCTGTACAACGCCGCTACAATGACTGTCCACATCCAGGACTGTAAGACGAAGGCGATCCAACTGCGCAGAGGGGTGAGACAGGGGGATGTAATATCCCCGAAACTGTTCACCAACGCGTTGGAAGATGTTTTCAAGACGCTGGATTGGACTGGGTATGGAGTCAATGTAAACGGCGAGTACATCTCACACCTTCGATTTGTCGACGATATCGTCATCATAGCAAAGTCGCTGGAACAACTCACCGGAATGCTGCGTAACCTAGGCGAGTCTTCCCGGTGTGTCGGTCTCGGTATAAACTTGGATAAGACCAAGGTCATGTTCAATAGGCATGTCGTGCCGGGACCGATATACGTCGAGGGGAAACCTCTCGAAGTTTTTAGTGAATATACCTACCTAAGACAGATAATACAAGTCGGTAGGAAAAACTTCGAGAAGGAAGCCGATCGAAGAATTCGCTTGGGATGGGCAGCATTTGGTAACCTTCGTCAAGTCCTCAAGTCGTCTATACCGCAATGTTTGAAGACGATAGTCTTCCACCAATGCATCTTACCTGCCATGACATATGGTGCCGAAACGTGGACACTAACTGCGGGACTAGTCCACAAATTCAAAGTTGCTCAGCGTGCTATGGAGCGAGCTATGCTCGGAGTATCTTTGAAGGAAAGGATCAGAAATGATTTTTTCCGGATAATAATCCGGAAAAAAACCGGAGTCACCGACATAGCTTGCAAAATTAGCAGGCTAAAGTGGCAGTGGGCTGGTCACGTATGTCGTAGGACCGATGGCCGTTGGAGCAGACGAGTCCTAGAGTGGAGACCGCGAATCGGCAAGCGCAGCGTAGGGCGCCCTCCAGCCAGGTGGACCGACGACCTTAAGAAGGTGGCGGGCACCAACTGGATGCGGAAGGCGGAGGACAGGGAGCTTTGGCGCACTTTGGGAGAGGCCTATGTTCAGCAGTGGACAACGATTGGCTGTTGATATATATATATTGTTATGTATATATCCATGAAAGCAGTTATTTTAAAAGTATTTTTTTTACACTTAATAGACCAGCGTTTTACCGTCAACTTGCCTGATGTTAAGCATACAGAATTGTATGCTTAGAAATGTAATTATTATAATTTTAATTATTGTAACTGTAGTAATTGGCCTCTGGATCCACTAAAGCCCCAGTTGAAGACTTCAGCGCCTACTGGGAGGCGGCATCGACCCCGTTGAAAATGTAAGGTCTAGACTCTAGACATAGACAAAAACTTCGCAGCCAATGGTCGCATAAGCACCTTAGCAGTAATTGTTTTGTTGTCTTTAACCATCATATTGAAATACGGTTTATTAATAGAAATAGAAACGCGATTCATTAATTTAAGTTATTTTTATTTCTTCAATTTAAATAGAAAAATCTAAAGATATTAAATTCATTGAAATATTTTATAAATGCTGGTAAACGAAATTTAAGCTCATTTTTTATTTTTATAATAATGAAATTATCTAAAATATGAATTGAACAAAGCAAACTTTTCTTTCTACTTTATTTATACTAATATTATAAATGGGAAGAAATTCTGTCTGTTACGCTTTGACGACTAAGCCACTAAACCGTTTTTGATGAAATTTGGTGTAAAGCAAGCTTGAACCCTGCTAGGGTGAATTGTGACTAGTTTTTCCCCGAGCGAAAACTATTTCATTATATATCTGACTGATTCGTTTATCTGGTGTTTATAAGTTTATAAAATTGTATATTTCCTTTGATTCTACTTCCGGTCCGGTCCTGTTCAAATTCAGATACCAATAAAACTGACTGAGTTCTGCTGTCAAGAATTTCTCAGTAATAACCTCGAGTTTTGATGTTGACAGTTGTGACACTTGAATGCCTATAAATCCTGAATAATATGGATCAATTTAAAGTTTCAAATTTCATTATATTATTTAAATAACCTGTTCTTTGCATAGTTTTATTCCCCTTAATCGGCTTAGCATTGAAGTTGTGAAAATATAATAGGCAGAATTTCACATTTATTACATTAGTATAGGCGTTTAACATAAATTATATGTGTTGTTCTTCTTTGCCTTATTATTTATATACAGTTTTATTAAATAAGTGATATATTATGTAAACGATATCTAAATACTTGAGAGAATTAAAATGTAACTTAAGACTAACATTATCGACAAGTGACTTCAGCTCTTAAATCGATTAAGATTGAGCTCCTTAAACTAAAACGTCGATAGCCATTGTTTTCAACTAAGGCTACGTTTACAGAAGTGTTTTGAAATATATTCAAATACAAAATGAACGTGTGGTGTGTGCAGTTACATATTACGTAAAATTATTATTGTTATTCTTGGTGTCTGATGACTGTCCTGATCGATTTGGGTGTCGGGACCATGGAGGGCCATTTTAAATAAAAAATAGCTACCTCTGCAGGAGATATTGGTATTATATAGGAGGAACTCATCTGCAACACAGTTGCTATATATGTAGTTATCTATTCCCTCACTCTTACAATTTTGGTAGAAAAATCGAATACTTTATTATAGCCGGACCCGGGGCGGGACTAAGGCTTCGACACCTGTCGTCTTATATGTTAACCACTTGACTACCGTCAGAGTACAAAGGCAGACAGTTGATAATTTAATTAAGCAAAAAATACAAACTACCCTGCAATGAATTTAAAGAAATTCAATGACTTTTCTGGTGTAAGGGCTTTATGCAACCTCGTCTGAGTAGGTACCACCCACCTATTATATATTCTAGCACCAAATAGCAATACTTCCTATTTAAGTAATAATAATAATAATAATAATAATAATAATAATAATAATAATAATATATTTATTTATTTTCTTCACAAAAAGCTTACAAAGTAAAATGTAACATTTACATAACAGCTAATTAATGTGAAGACTGGTACTTGCAATAGATAAACTGTTCTACAAGACACCAGGCCTCCACTCCCGTTTATATGAACAAAAAATAAAAATAAACGTATAAGCTGGGATGTAAGAAATAATACAAAATATAAAATAAAGTGAATAAGACGTCCATGCTTATGTTAGCGTTGGTACGTGTGTGTGTGTATGTGTGTGTGCGTGTGTGTGTGTGTGTGTGTGTTTGTGTGTGTGTATGTGTGTTGCATTTAATTCAATTTTAAAGGTGTAAATAAACTGTTTTAAGTGTAGCGGTTGAAAGGGTGAGCAAGTGTAACTATGGACACAAGATACAATATCATGTAGTTTTCAAGGTTGGTGGCTCATTGGTGAAGTAAGGAATGGTACATATTTCTTACAACGCCAATGTCTGGGAGGTGGTGACCACTTACCATCGGGTATTCAATTTGCCCTACCAATAATGTAAACAAAAATAGCCAGCGTTTCAAAATTCATATTTTTGGTATGTATTATTATCTGATACCGAACGTTCCTTTATACAGAAACTTTGTTTTTATTAAAAAAGTTAGGACCAAATGGGTCGTTTGGATATAGAAATTGGTCATTGTACAGAGTTCTGTACACTGTATACCTTTTCTAAAATTATCTGTTTGTGTATGATGTCAATTTATACTTTTATTGCTAGTATAATAATGCGTATAATTATACTGGCTATTAAAGTGGTAAATAAGAATTCATGCATTGGTTAAAAAATCTAAATACAACTGTAATGTAAAACCACCACTAGTCCCAAATGAAATTATACCGAGAAGAAACAACAAAAAACAACAATCGTTATACTTTTAAACTTATTAAATTAAAGTCTACTAATTTATTACAAGTTCAATAAATAGTATATATAACATTAAAGAGAGTAGTGCCATATGTACGAGACTTAAGGCTGTCCCTTACATTTCACAATATCAAACAAACGTGACACGCTTACCCCGAGGCTAACCAGTTTAAAGCAAAGAAGAACCACATTAACCACGACAAAGTAATCTTTGGAATTGATCATTCACTGACGATTATCCTGAACCCTTTAAGGTCACGTGATTAAAGTATCGTGTAAACGCACGCTGAGGTCATTGTAGTAAGTAGAACAATCAATGAAATGAATGTGTTTGTACTAAATAAATTATTAGTTTGAGTATTTACTTCGTGCAAGCTCATCTCGGTAGGTAGGTCACCATTAACTTATAACATCTGCCGCCAAACAGTATTATCTAATATTGTTGTTCCACTTTGAACGGTTAGTGAGCTAGCGTAACTAAAGGCATAAGGGACATGAAATTTTAGTTCCATATGTCAGTGGCGTATTGACGAAAGAATGGTTAATATTTTTTACAGTGCCAATATTTATGGGCGTTGGTGACCACTTAGCAACAGCTTATTGCCTGCCCGTCCGGATACATATTACATTAAAGAAATGTACTTAAGATTAGCCATGAAATGCGATCAAATTTAGAATTATATTAAAGCCCCTTCCTATTCGAGCCAAGGATATGCATCTTGTGTGACTGACTAATGTCATGATAATTCATGAATCCTCACAGTGATTGTTCTGGTTTTAATTAATCTAACAACCTACCAAATCCAAAGAGTCTTATTTAAAGGATCAAGCATTAATACAACGTTCTTGACACCGGTACAAATATCAACGTAAAAGTTTTTAATGTTCATAAATAGCTAGTTTGATAAGTAACAAATTGCTAATGAGATAAATATTTCCTATTAATTGCTTTAAGTGAATTTCTCATACATTATTAGATAGATAGGTAATTACGAACTATAATAAGAATGTATTTTTTAAATAATTCAATTAATGCATTTTACATCCGTAACAGCCAGTGAATGTCCCACTGCTGGGCTAAAGGCCTCCTCTCCTCTTTTTTTTTTGGAGCTTATTCCACCACGCTGCTCCAATGCGGGTTGGTAGAATTCACATGTGGCAGAATTTCAGTGAAATTAGACACATGCAGGTTTCCTCACGATGTTTTCCTTCACCGTAAAGCACGAGATGAATTATAATCACAAATTAAGCACATGAAAATTCAGTGGTGCTTGCCCGGGTTTGAACCCACCCAAACCCACGGGTTTGAAACTTAATCATCGGTTAAGATTCACGCGTTCTTACCACAGGGCCATCTCGGCTTTTTTTTTTTTGCATTTTACATGCTTGTATGTAACTTAATCTGTTAATGTGTGACCAAATCTTTTAACTGAGTTTTAAAACAGTTCCATCGAGCTGATCGGGTTGAAATTTTTTCGCACACATATAGTTCTATTGACAGTAAAAACTACAAAATTTTATTAATTTTGTTCGTTAAGCAATTTGTTGTTTATTTATTTATTTGTTTTAATCCAACATTTAATAAACATACCTTATTATATGAAGTATTATAAAACATGTAACTAAAACCAAAATAGATTACACAATCACTAACTAAGAAGACAGTAAGTAAATTAAAACTATTATGAGATAAGAATCTAATAAATGAGTCTGTTTGAATGCGTGTGATATGTGTGAATATGTTTTTGTATTCGTAAGCGTGTGTATTTATAGTAGTTTTAAGTTATATTTTTTCCATTAAAGATTTATTTGATATCCTGTTTTATTCGAAAATTTATGAGTTAAAACTGGATTTATTCATTGAAGAATTTTTTTTTCATGACTGTAATTTGTTTTGTTTGTCTAATAAATAAATAGACTTCATAACATGAAAGGGTGCCAATTTGCATATATACAAAAACATTATACGCATTTCTCCCAACCCGGTTCTCGTAATTTCTTTATCGTCTGTGTTTATAAACGTATTATAAATATAAAGCAGACGAAGGTTGAATACAAATTATCTTAGTAATGGTTTCGCGCTTCGCCGCCTTGATCTGCACCGTATAAAATTGCTAATGTGATTTTCTCCACTCAGTTACGATACAACATAAACAGATACTCCACACGTGGTGACACTTACCGTGTGTGAAGTGGAGTGCGAGACCAGATCCTACCACTATCTATCCTTTATTATGTTATTTTAAAAAGGAAGGCAGTCGGTTAAATGGGTCAGATGGGGTAGGGTATTCGATTTTATACTACATTTCCGCAGACCATTTTATATTTAATGATAAAAAAGTTTAAATTTTTTATAAATTTTACTTTTTTTAAATTACTTTTTAACTTATTCAAAGTTGAATACATTAGACGTATTGATGATGAGATTGCATTATATTCTCTACGCGGTTGGCTAGTTCTTTAAAAATAGCCACCATCACCGAAATCGGTAAATATGTCAGGAGAGACAGATATAGCGATAGCAAAAATAAAGGATAATATAACTTTACCACATTTACTTCCGCTCATTTCCACGGCAATGAGACGTGGCCGCTCAAGCACGTGGACACTTACTGTTCTTGTTGTTTCTATTTTTGCAAAAGTATTTTGGAGAGTAAATACGGTAATGTGAGAAGTAGCGAAATTGAGCTAAAAGGAAACGTGGTGTCACATCCCAGCAATATCAAAATCTATATTATGTAGTGAATAGTAATAGTGCTCATTATACTGGTACTAGTGATATCAATGTAATTATTTAAAAAAATATAGGTATATTTTAGATGTATATAATCAGAAACTACAAGAAAGATTTTCAAGATTTTTTCACTACAATAATTTATCTACTTATGCTAGAGGTACTGTAGAAGTTTTCCTATTTAACGGTGAAGGGAACGGCCGGCGCAAACGGTGGTGAGATGGGCAAACGGCAATTCGCGTGGAACGGTTTTCAAGTCGGTTCAAGCAGTTGCGATCACCGCCGCGATTTATTATACTTGCTATGACTTATTTATAAGTCAATCTCCATTAATAACTTCCTGGTGCAAAACAAATAAATCACATATTAATGTGAAAAACTCACACGTATTGTACTATTAACGTATATAAAATTTTAAAGGTTTAAACCTTTAAAATTTAAATATGTAAAGTCAACGACTTCGTACTAATATTTGCGGTAAAGGGTGATGATGGCCTTAATGATTATATACGCTGGCATTACCAATGAGATCTTGTTTAAAGTTATAAGTAATTAAAAAACCATATAAGTACGTTAAAATATTTATAAAGAAAGCAATAACATTGTTGCAGACTTTCGCCATACATTCTTGAAAATATTTTCCACTACGACACCAAATAGATTAAAAATCGTATCGTTCCAATTTATATCATAATTGCGATAGTGAGTTTATTGTTTGTTATGCTTTTACGTCTTGACTGCTCAACCAATCATCAGGCTTTTTGGCATACACGTTGTCTAAATGAGAGCGAAAATAGATAAATAGTAATCAACAAATAGATTGTCCATTAAGTAATTTTAATCATGTTAAAAAAATATGAATGAATATAACATACTATTCTGCGTAATATTATTTTAATGGCAGAAGAACTTGACAGTTTTAAATAAATATTATTACAGTTAACCAATTGGCCGTACCTATAAATGTAATATAGCGAGCGATTAATTAAACAATGCTATGTTTTCTTTTTCTAATTTCAAATTATTGATGTTTAATTAAATTCTCACTAAACAACGCTGTTATATGTTTTTATTAAATTTTTCATAACCTCTTACAAAAATCCATTTAAATCCATAAAAAAAATAGCAAAAATGAAATAATGCTCTTAAATTTGTTACCATTAGCATGAATATATTTAAGAAAACTTCGATTTCGCTGATAAACAGAAAATTTTAAAACAAATTAATTTTAAGATAACAATTTAAATAATCAAAAATATAAAGAATTTTAAGTCAAATAAAATTCCTGCGGCAGGAATGGCGGGCGGGTATGCAGACGATTTATTCAAGTTATACTGTTTAGTCCCATGAAGATAATGAAATCAACACTTGCTTGTGCTGGATTACGGCTAAAATAACTTCGGGAGCGAATACCGTTGGTGTAATTATTTGCACAAAACGTTGCCTAATTGCATGCCCTGTCGGTGACACTTCGCACGTGACGAGCCCGCTGCAGCAATGCGATGGTCCAATGCAGGAACGAATCGAGTCACTTGACATGATTTAACGGAAGAGAAATATCTAATTAAATATAAATCATATTTAATGTTTACCTTCAGAATAATTTTTTTATTGCAATGAGCATAACCTTTATATAATTAAATAAAAAAACTTAAGTTAAACGGTTTTATTTGCATTAGCATTAAGCATTAGCTGTACCAAAAACTAGAAAATAATGGCACATTCTTGGACTAACATTGACGACTTGATGGTAAGGTTTTGTGCAAGCCCGTCTGGGTAACTATATCTTGTATTTCTGCATGATTCTACTTAAACGCTTACGTTTATGAACGAAATAACACACACTGCAACAAAAAGTTCAGTATGATAGTTTTGACTCGGATATTTTGTTGTAAAACGTTTTGAGCGCCTTATTTTTCGACAAGGAAAAAAATATACATTTTATAATATAAAACTTTGTAATGCTAGTATATATTAACGTCTTAGGTACTTATAAACGATATTTAACGGGTGATCATATGTAGTGAAGTTCGAAAGAAAAAGACACAGTATTGTTTAACTAATCAAAAATGATTAATATTAAAACATGAGTGAAATTTTGTTTATGCCAGAAAAATTCCACTAAAACGTTACACGTATTTAAAGCGTTATATAAATAAACGTCGCATAAAAATCCGACTTTGCAATTTTCACGTCATAGAAGCGCAGTTGCGTTTATTTGAATACGTAGAATAGAAATTTATCAATAACTTGATATGAAAACAATATTTAATAATATTTAAATATTTTTCCTTTAAAATGAAAGAAAAAGAGTGAAAATTTTAGTAAAACAAAAAGGTACAAGACATGAAATAAACAGAAACGTATAAAAGATCTCGCAGTGTTTCAAAAGAATACCAAATTTTTATCTTAATTTCTTTGAAAGCGTTTAATTTTAACAAAGAGGAAAAGTAAAGTTTTGTCTTTTGTGAACTCGGAATTTATTAGCGATGAGTGAATTCTTTGATGACAGAATTAATATTTGCTACATTTTAATGAACCGGCATTCATTCTTAATATTGCAATTTTCTCTTTTGCGACATTTTTTTCCTTCATTTTCAATTAATTCCCATTGAAGCGCACGTAATGTTTTCGCAAGTTTTTTAAATTGTATTAAGCGATATAAATAAAAACGATTATAATTATGTATTGTGCAAATATAATTTTTTAATGAGTTTTTAAACATTTTATTATTATTTTTATATTTATTTATTTAAACAAATAAAATATAAGGTAGACCTAAAACCGCATTCATACAGATTTTAGTCGATCTATTAAATGAAAGCGATTTGAACCTTTCAGAAAGGTTATTTCTTTTAACTATAATTGAATTGTAAATTTAGGTCTTTGTACAATTTTCTTTCATTTTCAAGTTATGTTCAATTAATTCGTCAATTTATGTTGTTCAACTAAAAATAAATTGGAACTCAAGAATGATGAGATTTTTATTCGAGCTTAATATGATACATTCGAATATATCGATATTATACATTACAAAAAATAAATCAAAAATTAAATAATGCTCTTAAATTTGTTACCATTAGCATGAATGTATTTAAGAAAACTTCGATTTCGCTGATAAACAGAAAATTTTAAAACAAATTAATTTTAAGATAACAATTTAAATAATCAAAAATATAAAAAAAAATCAGGTAGCCTTACAAGCGATTATGAAATTTGGCAAGAATAAATTAATATAGATTCTACCGAGAAGAACCAGCAAAAACGTAGCTTATATTCTCAAATAATTAAATACTTCTATATAAGTTACAAATATATGTATTTATGTATGCTAAAATAATTAGTTAGTCATATTTAGTTTATTTCAATTGAATGTTTTGAATATGATTAAAAAAGAAAATGAACTGATTTTATGAAGGAAGATTTCTCAAATAGTCGCCGTTTTTTTTTTTTCAATTATGTCGGCTTTTACTTTTAAATAAATATTATATGATTTGCAACGGTCGGCGTGTACCTTTCATTTTCAATAACAAAGCGTGCAATATTAAGTCTATATTTGCCGTTGTGAATGAATATTTACATTTAATATAAAAATATAGTTTTTATTTTACATGTTTTATATTTTCAATGCAGCCTTATATGCTTTTACACATTCAACATTGAATGTATCAAATATCGAAATAAATTTTAATTATATATGAAGGTAAACAATAAAACGTACAAACTCATGATTTCTACATGTAAAATTAAAAAAAAGTATTTAATTTTTATAACGTTGATATTGACAGGCGCCTGCGACTTCGACCGCACTCATTTAATGATAAATTTATTCAATGTACAGACACCTTGCTCCTACTGCTTTGACGAGCTGGTTGGCGTAGTTGGTAGATACTTGCCTTTTACGCCGAAGGTTGTGGGTTCGATTCCCACCCAGGACAGACATTTGTGTGCATGAACATGTCTGTTTGTCCTGAGTTTGGGTGTAATTATCTATATAAGTATGTATTTACAAAAGAAAAGTAGTATAGGTAGTATAAGCGGTTGTCTGGTAGCACAAGCTTTGTATAAGCTTAATTTGGGATCAGATGGCCGTGTGTGAAAAATGTCCCAGGATATTATTATTATTATTATCAATCAATCAACAGCCAATCGTTGTCCACTGCTGAACATAGGCCTCTCCCAAGGTGCGTCAAAGCTCCCTGTCCTCCGCCTTCCGCATCCAGTTGGTGCCCGCCACCTTCTTAAGGTCGTCGGTCCACCTGGCTGGAGGGCGCCCTACGCTGCGCTTGCCGATTCGCGGTCTCCACTCTAGGACTCGTCTGCTCCAACGGCCATCGGTCCTACGACATATGTGACCAGCCCACTGCCACTTCAGCCTGCTAATTTTGCAAGCTATGTCGGTGACTCCGGTTCTTTTCCGGATAATCTCATTTCTGATCTTATCCTTCAAAGATACTCCGAGCATAGCTTGCTCCATAGCACGCTGAGCGACTTTGAATTTGTGGACTAGTCCCGCAGTTAGTGTCCACGTTTCGGCACCGTATGTCATGGCAGGTAAGACGCATTGGTTGAAGACTTTCGTCTTCAAACATTGCGGTATAGACGACTTGAGGACTTGACGAAGGTTGCCAAATGCTGCCCATCCCAAGCGAATTCTTCGATCGGCTTCCTTCTCGAAGTTGTTCCTACCGACTTGTATTATCTGTCCTAGGTAGGTATATTCACTAACAACTTCGAGAGGTTTCCTCTCGACGTATATCGGTCCCGGCACGACATGCCTATTGAACATGACCTTGGTCTTGTCCAAGTTCATACCGAGACCGACACACCGGGAAGACTCGCCTAGGCTACGCAGCATTTCGGTGAGTTGTTCCAGCGACTCTCCTATGATGACGATATCGTCGGCAAATCGAAGGTGTGAGATGTACTCGCCGTTTACATTGACTCCATACCTAGTCCAATCCAGCGTTTTGAAAACGTCTTCCAACGCGTTGGTGAACAGTTTCGGGGATATTACATCCCCCTGTCTCACCCCTCTACGCAATTGGATCGCCTTCGTCTTACAGTCCTGGATGTGGACAGTCATTGTAGCGGCGTTGTACAGACATCTCAGTACCTCGATATATCTCCAATGTCATATCGCATCTCTGCAATGAGTCGAGCACTGCCCAGGTTTCGATGGAGTCGAAGGCTTTCTCGTAGTCCACAAATGCCATACACAGCGGCTGATTGTACTCTTCGGTCTTCTGCACTATCTGCCGAACAGTATGGATGTGGTCCACGGTGCTGTAGCCTGATCGAAAGCCGGCTTGCTCTGGGGGCTGGAACTCGTCAAGTCGTCTGGCGAGACGGTTCGTGACGACTCTTGAGAACAGCTTATACACGTGACTCAGGAGGGAGATTGGTCTGTAGTTTTTCAAGAGGGTTTTATCACCTTTCTTGAAAAACAGTACCACCTCACTCCCGCTCCACGTTTCCGGGGTCTTGCCATGTTGGATGACGGAATTAAAGAGGCTTGCTAGCTCTTTCAGGACCGGAGTCCCGCCTGCCTTAAGCAACTCTGTTGTGATTCCGTCATCTCCCGGAGCTTTGTTGTTTTTAAGCTGTTCTAGAGCCGCCCTAATCTCTCCTTGGTCAACGACCGGGAGCTCCTCGGAGTAATGGCGCATAAGAGGGGCGCGCTGGTCATCAATACTGATTCCCATGGGTTTATCCGATCTTGAAGAGAATTATTATTATATTACTGCTTTATTATATGACTAGATATAGAAGTAACGATTCAGGTTTTAACGGCAATCATACGTTTCTTTTACTATTGACTTACTTTGAGTGCTGAGTGCAGACAAGTGACAATGACAGGATAAAAAAGATATGTTGGAGGTGCCACTTTGGCATTAATTTTTTATTCATTTAATACAAGTTTTAACCTGTGACTTCGACCTGGTGTTGGTGTTAGGTTTATAAAAAGCCTTTGTCTTCCTTTCAAGCTTTTGAATTTTTCATCAAAATCGATTCAGTTGACATACAGATTTACTGACGCATTTATAATATTAGTGTAGATTTCTTGATCGTGTTCTATATAAGATTTCGTTTTAAATTCAGTCAGTATAATAAAGATTAAGAAAAACATATGTATTAAAAGACATCGCGTGGGGTTTCGACTATATTGCTGTGAGGATGCAGTAACTCTCGGTGATAGATCGTCGCTTTTCCGGCTTTCCAACAGACCCTAAACGGCTTGTCCGAGTACAGGCCTTACGAACTTTTGGGCGCATTACGGTAATTGAAAAAGGTGAAATATATAAGCTTAAATATAATTTACATTTGTGACCCGAATAATTATTAACACAATTTTTAAAATAGCTATTATTTTTAAATGATTTTATAAATTAACATTAATATTATGTTTTTACCAGAATTCATGTACTAATTAATTATTATTCCGGTTGACACAGAACTTTCAAATTCATAATAGTTAGTGAGAAATTGGTCAAAAACCGAATGCTGGCATAACTATCAAAATAAAAAAAATATATGTTGAATTTGTAGATATAGAAAAACTCGCGTTAGCATTAATTCGTAAAGTATTCGTCTCCGTAATAAATTAATACATATTAAGACGAGGTCGGAGATAAATGTCTAATATTACAAAGGGATATAAAATCTCTTTTGTTTTATGAATATCGGTTTAAACGACAATAACTAATATACAAATATTGTAACGTTTGACCGTAAACTAATATAATTATAATAATAATTTAATATGCAAATCATATATATAAGTTATATATATAATATCATAATTTAATATGTAAGTCGTTGTACATGTTGTGAAAAACGTCTTATAGTATAATCATTTGGTAGTTTTACCTGGTAAGCTTTCCGAAATGTTGTACCCGTTTTACTCGTAAAAAAATTGTTGTTTAGAGTCATTTTTCGAATATGGTTACGCCAACGGTAAAGATACGAGGTAGAAATTCGGAAAGAGCACATCAAAATCAAAGGCATTTTTTTTTTGTTTTCGAACCGATGATTCTTTTTGCGTTGGGTTCAATGTGGCTCCAATGTGGTGCCATTTTAATTTAATTGGTATTGACATTATTAAGTTTTATTTGAGATGTACGTTCAGGCAAATATTTAAAGCCGCCTATTTTTAAATAAAATATTTTTTTAATTCTTAAAAAGAGACTACATTTTAATTTACATCGATTGCATCTGTAATTAATACGACCTGACACGCAACTCCATTAAAACATCGTCCAAAATAATAAAACGGTAGGATCGCGGTAAAAACCCGAGTACCATAAATATAACTTTAAAAGTTAGTTCTTTAAACATACACAGATGTAAAACTGAAAATTAATTTTACAAGCACATTGGGTCAGGGCGAAGATAACAACTCCCAAGGATATTAAATTACGTCCAAAGCCAAACTTTTTCAAGATAACGCTGAAACCCAATTTAATTTGCAACATTTAAAACTTCACCTTCAGAGAGTATGTTTACATTTGTAAAAATCTTGTTTAAAACGTGGTAAAGTTTTCTTGAGAAATATAAATCAGACTATGAGTAACGTAAGAGATACTGTCTGTTTGCTTGTTTCTTTCTTCACTGTTTTTTGTCTTTTCAATTTACGGAAAAAAACAATAGACTAAAGATAAAACCCGCAGGACAATCTTTTCCAGAAACTTAGTAAAAGGGGCCAACATTTTAAGACGTAGTTGCCAACTCGTACAATTAACTGCATACAACGTTGGCTAACGTGCGTGTAATCTATTTGAATGTTCCGGCTAGCTAGCTAACTCGGAAGTCGTGATTAGAGTTTAGTATTGTACTGTTTTCTGCATTGTTTGGTATGTTTATCGCATACACGACCTACTCGAGCGACTTTTTGTTATTTTAATTTAACACGAGACGTATAAAACTAAAACTATATACGATAAAGTATGTATCGTTTTCGGAATTAAGTGTGTTTGTGAATTCGACTTAGAAAAAGAGGAAGTTATATTTTTATGTATGTCACGGACTTAGATGTTTTCTATTAACATTTATACTTTATTCTGTTAGGGTTTTTAGTTTTTTTTCGTAACTGTGCAGCTTTACATTTTAATCTTTCAAATTGATGCTTTAAAACGCTTACAAGGGCCTTACTTGAATAAAGTATATTTCAAATTTGATTTAAAAAAAAACTTCACTATTATTATAATAAATAAGTATTATAATAAATTTGTTAAAGTTTTGTTTCATGCTTAAATTATGAGTATTTATTGAAAATGTGAAACTAATACATTATTTTCCGAGGGACTTATGCTGTTGCATTAAATGGCTTTTGGCTCGTTTTCATTTTAATGAAATATCTATGCAGTTAAATAAGTTTGACGTAATCGAACTTATATCAAAGCTTTCATGTAATTCATATACTTATGTTTAAACTATGAATATTATTTATAAGTACTCATAATTATATTGAACAGGCGAGGTGGCACAGTAATTGAGACATTGAGGTGGGAACATTGGAGGGCTCTTGCAACGTGGCGCGATCGCCTCTGGGAAGAACGGTACGCGCAAACACGTCGTCAGAGCGATTCTGCTAGCCTTCGAAGCGATCCTGCCAGCCTTCGAAGCGATTCTGCCAGCCTTCGAAGCCTGGATGAAACGAAAGCGACGAGTCACCTTCCGAGTTACGAAGGTAATGACCGGTTAGGCTTGTTTTGGAGAATACCTGTCTAAGATCGGACGCGAATCGACGGTGATGTGCCACCACTGTGGCGCGGACCTGGACACCGCTCAGCATACGTTGGAGGCGCGCCCCGCGTAGAATGCGGAGAGGAAGATCCTAGTCCGTGAAGTCGGACAAGACCTCTAACCAAGACATCTGTTGCAAGCAGCGTTGTAGAATAAGCTCCAAGCCTTCTCTTCAAAAAGAGGTAAGACCTTATTTTTAAATATTATGTAGCCTTTTAAAATATATACGATTGGTAGGTCGTATGTAAATGATAGGGCGTTTTTTCTTTGTTTCTTAGACAATGTAAAATTTTGGCGGTCCTTTCTAGCACAAAAGAAAGGTCATAGTAATTTCGTATAACAAAAGAGTTTCTGGTCGACATAACTTTAGCGGGAAATGTTCAGTTTCCGACACACCGGGCGGTCTCCATGCCACATTTCACCCAAAACACTTGTCCCAATTTCCCAGTATAATTTACTCATTTCCCCTGCAAATCCACGTCACTGAAATCGTAACGGAATAGCAAATTCATCAACTCCATTTAAAGATTGTTCACGCTCATATCTATTTGAACAATTGTATACTATATGACAGCTCTTAATTGAAATAATTGCAGCGGATTATCCCAACAGTGTTTGGAATGTTCGTCAAATTCTTTTTTCAAAATAAACATTCATTTCTCGTCATTATTTCGCTAAATATGAGTGAAAACAATGAAAATATTCGCACGTGGATAATGGGGAAGCAAATGAAACTTCATAATGATAATATTTCAGTGTTCTGAATTATTGCATTTGTGAAATCAGGATAGTGTAGGTATTTATAAAGCTCATTATTGTTGCAATGTTTTGGAATCCGACGACTGTTATTGAGAGTTAAGTCACAAAATATTGCACAATATCTTTTCTTTATCATTTTTTTGATACGACAAAAATTTTGTTTATTAATATTTATTTATATGAAACACGCGCTAATGAGAGATTGTTAAGATACTTTTTTTGTCAAATTTGTTTTCGTTTTAACGTTGAGTATTTCAAAAAAAAATTAACATGTTTTGTATTTATAACTACAAAGATTTTATTAAATTTATGCATACAGTAACATATATGTCGATATATCTGTTTTAAGTATATTAGAGAGAAGAACGACGAAACCCACCGCAAAACATGAGAATAAAATGTGTATGTAATATATTAATTGGCTATAATACGTAGTATTTTAGTGTACCGGTATGGGGGCGTCAGTGAGCCAACTACAGGCACATCCATTTAACACCGGGAGACCCATTTGCCCGTTCACCGAACTATCTAACGTAAAAAAATTATTTAAGGATTTTAAAATCAATACAGAGTTTTTTTATTATATAGTATAAGTAGGCAGACGAGCATATGGACCAACTGATGGTAAGTGGTCACCAACGCCCATAGACATTGGAATTATAAGAAATGTTAACCATCGCTTACATCATCAATGCGCCACCAACCTTGGAAACTAAGATGTTAAGTCCCTTGTGCGTGTAATTACACTGGCTCACTCACCCTTCAAATCGGAACACAACAATACCAAGTACTGCTGTTTTGCGGTAGAATATCTTAAGAGTGGGTGGTACCTACCTAGACGAGCTTGAACAAAGCCCTACCACCAGTATATCAGAGTACCCCTGTAAATCGGGTTTTTTAAATTTCACTAGTTAGATACGACGAGATTTTTAACTGAAAATCCTCACAGTTTAAAAAACTTTCTTAAACACTTTTTAATTTTGGTTTAAAGTAAAGTAAGAAATTTACCATGCATGGCATTTTTATACGATGCAAATACTTTAAAAGTTTCCCTTTCCATGATACGTTAAATTCCTGGGACATTATTCATACATACACACACACAGTGTAATTACAGGCACAAGAGACATAACATCATAGTTCCTAAAGTTGGTGGCGCATTGGTGATGTAAGCGATGGTTAACGTTTCTTACAATGCCAATGCTTATGGGCGTTGGTAACAAAAAAAAAACACAGCTATCTGATCCCAAATTAAGCAGAGCTTGTTCTATGAAAATCAGACAACTGATATACTACATATAGTACTTTTCTTTTGTAAATATTATACTGCACAAGTGTGTGCGCAAACACAGGTGCACTTTCTATTCCCTAACTCTCGTAATCGGATGGGACGGCAATCCGACACGACCGGAAAGAGTTCAGGCGCAGGACCAACGGAAAGCTTTACGTGCTTTCCGCGGCACGGGAGTGTACACACTTCCAACTTTCAGATTCCGGGCTGCCACTGAGAATTTTCAGTCAGAAAAACCCAATAACTTTTTATTGATCCGACCTGGGAATTGAACCAGGACTTTTGGGTCTGCGGCCTTACGTTAAGCCACTAGACCAACGAGGCATTCACCACCCAATACCTACCACTAAACAGCAATTTTTAACATCTTAGTTCCTAAGCTTGGTGGTGCTAGAGCGATGGTTATTATTTTTAACAGTGCAAATGTTTATGGGCAGTGGTGACTACTTTACAGGTGGGTCATTTTCCATCCTGCTTACCTTTTTGGTGCTCTTACTCATGTCGTGCTTGGAAGTGAATGAAAATATCGTAAGGAAAACTGGACGTGGCGGATTTGCATTGAAAAAGCGTGGTGGGGTAAGCTCCAAACCTTCTTCTCAAAAAGGAGGTTTCAGCACAGTAGTGTGATATTTTCTTTTTTTGCTTTGAACCGATTTCTGTTATTTTCAAAGAAGACTTGCTTACTGTTTGCCAAGTTCGTGTATACAGGTGTCTTTGAATAGTTGTTTTTGTATATTAAGGAGTAGAGACGCTTAAATAAATAAACGTTAAAAGTAATTAATTAAAATTAAAAATGATACCGTATCCGAATCATCGAAATTAAACTATTTTGTAATGGATTTAAATTTTGTATAATTCAATTTGTCGCCTCGTTAATTCGAAAACTCTTCAGAGATCGTTTTCCAAATTTGCTTTTTTAAATAACTTGATTTCAATGCTTTATACAAAGTAGTACTTACCGAATTACGTATAATACTTTAGTAATTTAAAATGTAAATTTTCTAAAGAAACTTCGTATTACTTAAATATCTTCTGTCTACGTATGTAATAGATCTTCAATTACCTTCTTAGTTTCAGTAATCATAAATTTGACACACATGCCTTAAGGGATACCTCTACACCCGATATAGGTTCAATAAAATTACGTGAGAACAGGTCACATTGTTGAACAGGCCTAAGTAGAGTTACAAAGTGATTTATTCCGTCCCTTGCCAATTCTTAGACGGTTGATTAAATTCCTTGGAGTTACAGCCGTCCTCAAACGTCGCGAAGTTTATATCGATTAGCCTATAATTTCATTCCCCTGAAGGGACGCATTATGTACCCTATTAGGAACACATGGAAATGAATTCGTAATGCCAGCAAAACGTCTCAACTTAATTAACTAGGTGTGTACCTTTGTCACACAATATCAAATTTAGTAATTAACGTTTCTCTGTAATACTATTTTGAATATTAAGTAAGTGTAATATATATAATAATGTAGTAGTATTCGTCTACGAAGCGAAACCTAGCTTTTTTACATTTATCACTTCTAAGGTGACTTTTATTTGCCTTTCTCAGAAAACTATGTTATCAAATTGACATTCATATATTATAGTTCAGTTTTCGATAAAATATAAATATATGCTGTATATGTATATCAAACCTCGATTCCATTAGTGTATCGCTAAAAATTTGTGTAGCTGTTAATCTCACAGTTCGTGTATTTGCCAATTTAAGGTATCATAGCGGAAACGTATAAAAAACACATAACATTGGTTTAAATAACACATACAATACAGCGCCAATGTCTATGAGTGGTGGTGACCAATTACCATTTTGGTGGCCTATTTGCTCGTCCGCCTATCTATGATTAAAAATAATAAAAGTTAAACATTTTTATGAAATTCGGGACTAAATAATTGGAATAAACGTCGTGATATCGACTGACATAAAAAACAAGTGCCGTTCACCATTCATTCAAGTACAGATACTTTATAAACATCATACACGATTAAATTTAGTTTAAAAATACTACCAATCGCAATGATGGATTGAAGTGAACTTGAACAATATTTACGCATTCTATGTTAGTGTAGCTTGCACGCAGCATAAATGCAATAAAGACACCATAGGAAAAAATACCCTCAACAACGGAAGCGTGAAACGTCCAATCAACTATTGACAATTAGAAATACACCTAATTCATATAGACAACATCATAACTATGTGAAAACGCGTAAATATTAAAAAAAAAAACAATACACAACCCTACTTTTAAATAAATAAAACTACCCTCGATGATTTATTAACAGTTAAATCTTAATTGAAAAGGAAACATTCGAATTCATTTAACAATATACATTCCACCTAAAAACTCGACACAGAGTGTTTAAAAAAAACAATTCCGAGCAAAATTCGCCCTAACCCAATCGTGTTGTTAAAATTTTTGTGTGAAAAAATAAAATGAACAAATGAGTAGATCGCGTCGGTAGGCAAATCGTGACGATTAATTATCACTCATCTGGGATTTGAACGCGAAACAATCCCCGTTCGCCATGAAAAATAATTTCGCAAAAAAGACAGGTCTTCGATCAACTCTTTTGTGTTTTTATGGGAAATTCATTTCAATCTTGAATGCGGAATTTTAATTATCAACGACGGAGCACAATGATCTGATGTCGACATTTCGTTGATTAAATTCGGAGGATTATAATTTAAACTGGGAGAAGATATTACAAATTGATAGCATATTATAAATTATTATATTATTTTTTTTAGAATACTTTTTTAAAATATCTTCGCCTATTGACAGAAATTGTAAGAAGGACATTAATAACGCTAATCATAATACGTAAGATTATACACTTTTTGTGCCAGAAATAACACTGCAGACTCAACCTTTAAACCAGAACAAAACGCCAGGAGTATTTATAATGGAAACAGGACGGTACAAGCCGAATAAGTATATTTTAATTCTCTATAAGATATTGCTCAAAACATATTTTAATTTACAAGTTCTATAGTTTTAAATATAAAATAGATATTAAACTATTCATCGATAGCACAAATGACAATGTGACGTCACAAATAGCAACTCAGCATTTATTGGAAAACTAAGCGAAAACTCTATACATCAGGATTTCAACGCTGATTTTCAGTTTACTATAAATCGAAACCTACGAGTGACAATTACAGTTTAAATTAAACTTAACAAAAAACACACGAGTTTGTGTGACAATAAAGGTATATATTACGAAGTGATTAAAAGAAAATTATAAAAGATGCCAATATGAGAGGGGAGTGTGATAACAACTATTGAAATAATCAAATCGTCGGACATTATTTATAATGATTATCAAATAATTAGACCAGGTTACACCAAAGTAATTAAACCAGGTTTTATTAGTGTTATTTTTATTTCAAACGTAGTATATTTTAAAACACATAAAATTTTAAAAGACTACGTTTGAAATAGGTTAGGATTTTCCTCCCCGCACCAACCACAAATGAACCACAAAAACCACATGGTAATATTCATAAAGTCTAGGTAAATAAGGAAGTTCAAATTATAATTATTAACTTTGCCCTAAGTAGCTTATCACTATTCATAATGCCCGGGCAGTATGAAAAATGCCCCAATTTATCACTTACTGCATAACATATACAATATATAGATAATATGTCTTCAGACTTTAAATACGAACAAATCACTCGGTCCTGGTGGATTACCTCCATTATTTTTGAAAAAATGTGCAAAAAATTTGTATAAGCCCTTAACCACAATTTATAATAAGTCGTTAGAGACGGGCATATTCCCGTCTATGTGGAAAAAAGCTCATTTAATACCAATCCACAAAGGGGGTGATGTAGTAGTAGTAGTGATGTAACTGCTTATCGTCCTATATCATTACTATCTAATTGTGGTAAGATACTTGAGTCAATTGTGCATAGGGAAATACTAGGCCATACACGTAAACATATAAATTGTAATCAGCACGGCTTTTTAGCAGGTAGATCAACAGCATCAAATTTAGTCTTAAGTATCGGTAATTGCAAATGCCTTAGATAAGAAAAAAGATGTTCATTCATTATACACTGACTTCAGAAAAGCGTTTGATGCTGTGAACCACCGGTTATTATTGAAAAAAATTGAACACATGGGCATTCATGATTCGTTAATGAGATGGGTTGAGTCTTATCTACAAAAATGATCACAATTAGTTAATATTTGTGGTTTTAAGTCCGCAAAATTGAGGTAGCTTCACGAGATCCTCAAGGATCACATTTAGGCCCTTTACTTTTTTTAATCTTCGTAAATTATTTATGTATTAATATAAAATCGAACTTCAAATTTTATGCTGATGACTTGAAAATTTATCGCGTAATAAATATTGATTTAGATAAGCTAATATTGCAAACGGATATAAACTATATTTGTGATTGGTGCTACTTAAATCACATGTACCTCAACCCCACAAAATGTTTTTACATAAAATTTTCTCGCAAGATTATTTCTGATAAGGTGATATATCAATAATAATTCAACTATCCAAGTAACGAGCATACGTGATCTTGGCGTTTTACTTGATAGTTCACTAAGCTTTTGGCTACATCTAGATCATATAATAAAAAAAGCGTCAAAACTATCTGGACTTATTAATAGACAGTTAAAGATATTTAAGCAACCGAGTGTTTCTATTATTTTATTTAATACCTTACTTCGAAATATCCTGGAGTATTGCTGTGTAGTGAGGAGCCCTTGCTATTAGGTGCACATAAATAGACGAATGTGTTCAAAAGAGATTTTTATATCACCTTTCTTACATCGATAATAAATGTCTCGAACTGAAATCAATGTATGCACAGAGACTGAATTTTTACAGAGCAAGCTCACTTTACACTCGAAGGAAAATAAATGATATCATCTTTCTAAACAAGCTAATTCATGGACTTATTGACTCGTCCGATATCCTGCAATGCATACAGTTTTCCATTCCTCGCCCAAATAGTCGCATGCGATATTGTATGACCTTTTTTCTTCCTACCTCTAAAACAAATGTACTTAGCTACTCGCCTTTATACCGCATGTGTTTCTCTTATAATAGTATTCGTTTTAATTATGATATTTTTACCGACAGTTCTACAGCCTCATTGAAAAAAATTGTTTCGAGAGATTAAATTATTTAGCTATTAAAAAAACTTATAAGCTTAGGTCTTTGTCGCTGTCACAGACTAGACGCTTTTTTCGCACTTATCAAAAACGCATATCGCGTCTACATCAAGAGAAATGTAATCATTTGAATTTTTTGATTGTTATTTTGTTTTGTAGACCTATGAACATAAAATGAATAAAAATAAATAATAAATAAATATAACGCTTACAATAATAGTAACCAGCCTGTGAATGTCCCACTGCTGGGCTAAAGGCCTCCTCTCCTCTTTTTTTCTTTTGAGAAGAAGGTTTGGATCTTATTCTCTACCACGCTGCTCCAATGCGGGTTGGTAGAATACACATGTGGCAGAATTTCAATGAAATTAAACACATGCAGGTTTACTCATGATGTTTTTCTTCACCGTTAATTAAGCACGAGATGAATTTTAAACACATATTAAGCACATGAAAATTTAGTGGTGCTTGCCCGGGTTTGAACCCACGATCATCGGTTAAGATTCACGCGTTCTAATCAATACTAATACAGTAATATGATGTCATAATTTCTTTTACAAGGGTTTCGTTCGCGCGTTCCGTTTCCCGGAAATATTAAATAAAAATAATAATTATTGAATTCCTTTGAATCGTCATTTACAAGTTTAACGTGTCAGTGAAATGAGATGTTTGAAATATGATTTCCAAGAAACGGCGATCATATTTTTATTTTTTTAATTTATTGTAGTGAGACAGACGAAGATAGTAAGGTCTTCGCTTATAGAAATTGGTGTTATAAGAAACGTACATAATTACTTACAACGTCACTTCATGCCTGTTACTTACACTTAATTTAAACGGAGCGCAGCAATATTAAGTATTGCTGTTTGGCGGTACAGTAACTGATGCTTAAATCTTAGAGCTTAAAGCTTTAAACTATTGCAAAACTAAAGTTAAAATATTATCTACTGCCGTAAAGAATCGCGGGGAAACCTGCATGCATCGGGTGAAAATATGTATGTGTATACACCAACTCGTATTTTGACACTGTGAAATACTCTCCAATCCTTCTCTAAAGAAAAGATCTCCTTCCTTAGCTCAGCAGTGGTAGCTCAGCATTAACAGCCTGCTAGTTTATATTACAATCTTATAAACCTTTAATATTAAATCCAATAATGCATTTAATCAGTAAAATTTTAAAATCTTTGTATTTCATACAAATGAATAAATAATAAAGTAATTGTATTTAAACAACATATCTATGAAATATGATTGGTAGCAAGTGTTTTTAGACGGCTGTTGTTGGTTGAATCGAATTTCCGCAGTGTGATAACTTTAATTTGGTCTTGTAATATGACGATACAAAAGTGCTAGTTAGAGCTTTCTTGAATAAAGTATTTTCTGATCAATACACTACAATCAATTGTAAATATTTTTATTTCAACCTTATTATTTCACTAGATTACCTATACATAAATATTTGCAACAAAAATAATCTATCCATTAGCAAATTATAATGTTTATATATTTACAGTAGCAATATTTTTCAAGTGCATTTTATTTAAATCGAGGTTTCTAGTTCGGATTCTTACGTTGACTAATCGTATAACCGAGGAATACCTTAGTTGGAATTCATGACCGTGAGTGAAATATATCGATCGATCTTTTTAAAATAATTGTATAGCTTTCATTTTATATAAATAAAATAAAATGTACGAAAAATACTAATTTTATTAAAAAAAAAATATTGAACAGAACAATGAGTGAATATAATTATTCTTCGTATTATTTACTCATTAGGATTTCTGTGACGAAAGGTTTTAACAAAGTTGAAATAGAAATAGAAAAAAACAAGAAACAATCTCGGGCAAACATAATTATTTAGTTTTAGACGAAAAGTAAAAACATCTTGTCATTTTGTTTATGTACAAGTCATCGAGGTCGCCTTTCCATTAGATTTTGTCTTGTCGCAATGTTTGCTGAACCGTGAAGTAACGAATATATGAACTAGCTTTATTCATTGTCGTTACGTGCATAACATATCAATTGAAAACTGTTTTTTTTAAATAGCAGGCGTTGTTTACTTGTCTATGTTTATGGGTAAGAAAAAATTTTAGTTTAAGAGTAAATATGCAATAGTGACGTGCAACCACATAGATAAATGAATTTCGTATCTGTGATATTATATATATAGTAATATTGCAACCAAAATGCCATCACTAGGGTCCAGATTTCGTGATTATATTTTTTAACACCAAACTAACATATGATACCAGTTTGGCCAAAATAAAACGATGAAAGATTAAAAAAATACTACACTATTGATCATAATCGAATTAAAAACCAAATTTTATTTTAAGTAGTTCGATTAGATAGAATTATTAAATAAGAAACATTCAAATACACATACTAAGACGAACAGACACCATTCAGTCAAAGTTTTATCATAAGTATAGCTAGCTCAGTTTTTATTATGTTACAAATGACCGCGGTCGTGAGTCCGGCCGGGGTTACACACAATTTATCCTGAACAAGGGACTTGTTTTTGCCATTACCCTAATGTGTAAATAAATGCGAGCGATAATTAAACTCGGCACTGAATGACGCGAAACTAATTGCTTTCCACCCTTTTTGTCTTTTTGACATTTATATGAAAAAAATTCCAATGCATTTGTTGTCACTAATCATTTTTTAAAGTACGCCCTTATAGCCTGCTTATAGTAACATATAGATGACAAGCGTTTTACCCCCGACTTGGCTTACGTAATAATTCAGAATGGTTAAATAACAATTCCCATAGCTCTTTATTCATACAAACTTTCATCCCCTTTACTCTACCTGTCAAAAATCTTTCCTTAGAGCTAATCTTCTGTGTAAAAAGAACCCGGATGCAAATTTTCATGGTGCTAGTCCCAGTAGTTTGTGTGTGGATGTGCGTTATATGTCAGTCAGTTAATATATTATGTATATAGAAAAGAGCGTGGACTAAGCGTTCTTTGGTTTCTATATAGTATAAGACTAGCTGTGTCCGCGTTTTCACCCGCGAATAACTTAAAAAAATCCCTAAGAGCAGACTTATAATATTTAAGTATTTACAACATTTTTGGAATGGAATAAGCTCCAAAAACCTTCTCAAAAAAGAGAGAGGAGGCCTTAGCCCAGCAGTGGACATTCACAGGCTGTTACGGTAATTTTTTTTTTTATATGTCCGGGATGGCAAATGACTCTACTCCACCTGATCCCTGATCACCTGATCCCTGGGGGACCCTAGCATTCACTACATAGAATTGTGAAGCGCAACCATCTACTAAAACACGAAGACTACGCTTGTGTAGGAAGCTGGCAATCCAGGTGCATAGCTGAGCAGGCAGACCATATGCCGGTAGCTTGGAGAGAAGACTTCTGTGCCAGACCCTGTCGAAAGCCTTGGAGATATCGAGGCTGACGGCCAACGATTCTCCATGCTTGTCGATAGCTTCACCCCAGAAGTGTGTTACGTACGCTAGAAGATCACCTGTGGACCGGTTTGGTCGAAACCCGTACTGACGGTCATTAATTAGACAGTGATCTTCTAGGTAATGGATCAGTTGGTTGTTTAGAATCCGTTCCATCACCTTACAAAGTACTGAGGTGATAGCTATTGGTCGATAATTTGCCGGGTCAGACCGATCCCCTTTTTTGGGAACCGCTTGCACATTAGCTCTTCTCCAAGCCTCCGGCACACATCCCGAAGATAGAGAAAGTTGGAACAGGCGCGTTAACACAGGAGACAGCTCCGCCGCGCACTTCTTTAGCACAATGGCTGGTATTCCATCAGGACCACTAGCTTTCCGTATATCAAGTGATTGCAGCTCCGCACGCACATCACGTTGCCTGATTTTGATGTCAGGCATCGTGTGGCCACATGAAGGTATTGTTGGTGGCTGCGCGCTACAATCATCGATCACAGAGTTGTCGGCAAAGAGTTTAGCCAGGAGGTCGGCTTTCTCCTGCGGACTGTGAGCTAGCGATCCGTCCGGATTTTTGAGCGGTGGCAGCGAAGGTTGGCAGAAATTGTTTTGCACAGACTTGGTCAGACGCCAGAAGCTACGGGAGCCCCAATGATGCGAAATAAGGTCATGACCAATCTGTACAATGCGCTGTGCATCCGCTCTCGTGTATGCCTTCCTACAGGACTTGGAATTTTTATTGTAGTTTGCTTTCAGTGAGTCAATGTTAGATGCCCCGCTAATGCAGCCGTTGATCCACGCGCGATATGCCGCCTACTTAGATGATACAGCGTCGGCACATTCACGAGTGAACCAACGGTTACGCGTACCCCTATGGATGAGATCTGAGCTAGGAATGTAGTATTCCATCTGAAGCAACGTTCCTTCCAAGGGACTGACGCATAGTAATCGCGCATACCGTCCCAATCTGGCGACTTATAGTGCCAAACGCGACGTTTGCATACCGCTGATGGCGGCAGCTTGGCCTGTGGCACTTTGGTAGATATAAGGCCGTGATCCGAAGAACCAAGTGGAGCTTGAACCACAACCTGATATTCCACCGGGTGAGAAGTCAGCAGAAGATCCAGTAGAGAAGGCGCTTACCCATCAATGTCTGGGATCCTGGTGGGCTGATCAACCAGTTGGGTCAAGTCGTGTGTGAGAGCAAAAGCATGAGCAATTCTTCCAGCATGGTCAGTTTTGAGGGATTTCAACCATGATTCATGGTGAGCATTAAAATCCCCCAAAAACACCAATTCCGCGTTAGGAAACTGTTCTTGCGCAGCATCTGCCACCCGACTAAGATGGTCAAATAATCGGCTTGTCTCCAAGTCACCATTGTGGGATCTGTAGAGGCACACGTAGACTCGACTCTGATGAACCAGGTCCACACGTACCACCAACATGGAGAAGGAGGGGTCCTCCAAGCAGCGCAATCGGTGACAACAAACATCCGCCCTGACGAACAAGCATACTCCGGCTTTCGCTTTAAAAGATTGTTCTAGCATGTAGCCGGGATAGTTAAGGTAGCTGGTGTCGGCAGGGCGGAGTATTTGCGTCTCCGTGAGAAACAGCATTGCTGGCCGTGCTGTCTCGAGATGGTGGTGGACAGCGTAGAGGTTAGCGTGGAGTCCTCGGATGTTAGAGAACTCGACCTCAAACAGCGTGGGTATGGTGGGGGTGTGCACCGCTGAACGACCCCTGTACTATGCCACGGGCGGCCAGCGGAACAGCCGTTTCTTCAGGTCTCCCTGACCGGCAGGTCAATACAGTTTCCCCCGGCATTGGTTCAACAGCCGTCTCCACTGGACCAACACCCATCGCGGCAATACTCGCTCGGGCACTAGCTGTACGCTGGCTGACCTCGAAACGCGGCTGCAAGCCACTTCACGAGTTTTTCACCATGCGTACGGTGATAACAAGCCAGGCGGATGTTAGCATCCTACCACCAGATGAGCAGATGGTCGCTCAGATATCCCTTAGTCGCCTCTTACGACACCCATGGGAAAGAGAGGGGCAGTGAAATGTATTCTTTCTCCGTCACTGCACGGATAAAGAATATGGTATGAGTACTTTCAAACAACCTTTTAATTTAACGCTGGAAAAACGCGTTATGTGTTTCCCCCACGGGAACAGTGGGGGGTTATGTGGGGCTCCCCGGTGCCCAAGGCGCCGAGGGCGCCCCGAACATCGAAATACCCACTAATAAACCAGCGGTACCTTTTACGGGATCGCTTTCGCATGCTACCGTTACTTTCAAACAACCTACTCAACTACCCGTTGTTATAATATGTCAAAAGTATAAAAAGTAATAAAAACTGTCTATGTCTATTTTCAGACTTATCTCGATATCTTTCATAAGAATTATAATTTTATAAAAACGAATTTGCAAATAATGCATTATCTTAGAACAAAGTTGATTACCATACAAAAAGTTATAGTCAACCTTAAAAGATAGACATATATATACGCATGGGCGAGTTTACTGACGAACAACAGTATAAGCTGAACCCTGTTTAATATGATTGATTGTATAGATCTGAGTTCAACTTACATTGGAAGTACTAAATCTCTGAAACTGTCCAATTTTTTAACTTTGTTTTGTTCCTATAAACTTTTAATCATTATCATTTTACAGACTATCATTTATAGGTAGATAAAGTTTCAGTCAATTCAACTGAACAGTTATTTTATAGCAATTTTATCGAATAAATGTTCAACGTGATTCTTTAAATTGACATAACTTTATTTTTTATGAACCGATTGAAATAAACTTACTTTAGTTATGAGTAATAACTGTACAACCATTTCTGTAACGCTGTTGATTACAAGTAAAAATAAAATAAATAAATAAATAAAACTAACACTAAATTTTAAGTGAAGTTAGCCATAATACATTGGTGAAAATCACACTCAAATCCATTAAACCGTTTCTAAAATTAGCTTGCACAAACGCACAAACAGATAAACAGACAAAAATTGTAACAATCAGAGTTTTGGGTTCTGTTGCGTTGATAACGGCCCCCGGTAATCGTTTTACTGATATATTTTCAATGTTCAGACGGCGATCAGCTACAGATTTATTATATGTATAGACAGTAATAATTTAATTTAAGTTTTAACAATTTAATATTTTAAGTAAACTTACTAAGTAACGGTTTCGCAGTTTTATTTTCGATTCACTATTTTAGCGATAATGGCTTACACATAAAAGATAGTTATATGCTGTCACGGACTTTTTTGTCGAACTATTTAAGAGATACATTTCCACCATACATTATATTCGTATAACTCTTACGGTTTTTGCAGCCCACGCCAGAATGGCTCGCAGATAGGAGATTTTTTTCCAACTTACGTGACACTTATTGTTATATTTTGGCCAATTTAGATTGACTAAAGCTAAAGCTGTATAAATTATAGCCTTTATGTTATTTTGATGTATGAGCTATATCATTGTAAAGTTTTATTAAAATCCATTCTGTGGTTTTTGCGTGAAAGAGTAACAAACATCCATACAGACTTTCGCGTTTATAATATATAGAAGATGTTATTGGATATTTGTAAGTAATGTTCTTAATAAATCTACTCATTTTGTATTGTCAAATAATTATGAACAGCGCATATTGTTTTAATATAACAATTCAATTCGAGTTAAATTTTAAACTATAGAATTTGGATGCATTTTTTTGTAAATTAAATGCTTCATTCACAATTTTTTGATCAGATTACAATCCGCTTATATTAGATTTATTATAAACTCTTCACAATGTTACTGTGACATACATATACATATATATTTAATTGCATATAGTCTAAATTATTAAATTATGTAAATTATTAAAATGTTAAGAACACTTAAATTAGTTTTATATAAATAGTTATAGTTTTCGATACAACTGTTATTAAGTTAAAAAAAATTAAAAGTGTGTAAGAATATCTTAAAATTTCTTGTTGCGTTAATGTTCGGTGTATTAATTGACGTGTGTGATGGCTGTTATAATACCACCACATAATTATGGACTTACTTAACTTAAAGCTTTATAATGGATATTGTGAATTTATATAACATCATCCAAGTTCTAGCAACGCTATAAAAATCCAAATATTTCATAAGATATTTTGATTAAAAATTCTTTTAAAATATTATTAAAATAGAACGAATTCATAGCTCGGATTTTAAAACAATTTTCGCACGGCAGTTTTAAATTCATCTAGTGCTATACGGTGACGGGTAACATCGCAAGGAATTATTTATGGTTTTAATGAATTTCCAGAACACGATCCATTAATGCGTAGTGGAGAAGTGTAGTTGGTTATGCTCCAATTTCTTCTCGAGAGAACCATGATCAACAACATTGTCGTGCAGTTTTTAACTCTTTTCCTTAGCATACATATAATATATAATGGTTATAACTTTTTTGTTTATTAATGATATTTTTTTGTTTATTGATGATTTGCACAATGCTTTTTGAATTGAATTTAGTACATATCCAAAGTAATTCAGTTTTAATTTCATTCGAAATGAACAATGTTAAGTTTTTTATTTGAAGAGTACATTCAGACAATGTCTTGTAGTCGGTTTTTATTTTTAATTAAACTCCTTTAATAAAGTTTTTTTAACAACATCGAAATACTCGGATAGAGAAATTAATTACAGCGAAATGCTCAAGTAAATTCGCCAGGAGACATCTTTACATTGTAAGAACCCCTTGTAGGACGTGAAGTACTTTCACTGAATGAAATCCTTAAAAAGGTTTGTTGTTGAAATGTTTATTTCCAACTTTATTTTTGTCCTTTTTCATTTCCCTGTTGTATTGGATAAAAATGGCACCGGTATTTTAAAATATTGAAGAAAAAATAAGAATAAATTTAAAATGAATAGTTTATATATTTTTTTATTGATATATAATATTGTGATTGCGCTATTGTTCACGCTGTCTTTATAAATCATCATTCTTCTTTTATCTTATGTTTTCCTAAAATAGTTCACCTCATGGTAAGTGATCACTATCGCTCATAGACATTGGCACTGTAAGAAATATTAATCATCGCTTTCGTCACCTAAGTGTAGTGTCATTGGCTCACTCACCCTTTAAACCGGAGCGCAACAATACTAAGTATTGCTGTTTGGCGATAGAATATCTGATGAGTGGGTAGTACCTACGAAGAGGGACTTATATAAAGTCAACGACCAAGAAATCTTTCTTCTTTATCTGAATAGGAGATTAAGACCAATCGAACATTAGGATGCATGTACATTTTAATTCCCAACCGATTGTACTTTCAAAAAAGTAGCACAACCGAAAAGCACCCTTTTACCTTAATTTGATTTTAATTTCCGATAAGGTGAAATAAGGTATGTATAACTTATATAAAAGTTTCTTTCTATAACATATAACATTATTATATAACAGTTTTTTCATAGGTAATACAAAACACAAACATTTTGGCACCGCTGTCAAATTTGTACGCCCAACGCGTACATGACGAGGGCCTTGTGTTTTCCGCTATCTTTCGTTTCAGGCGTTTTATCGTAAAATAACGATAAATATAAAGTTTATTGATGTCAACGTGTTGTGACAGAGATCACTTTATATACTTGTGGATTAGACTGTGTTTTATGTTTTATTTTGTGTTGTTATCATACGTGAAATAGTACAACAGTTACAAATAAATATAATAAATAGTTACAAACACAAAAAAGTCTTAAGTTTCGTATTTATTGTATATTGAAACTTCAAATTGTGTCGAAAACCAAGAAAATTACGTTTTTCTTTTATTTTAAATATAATATAATAACTTTCAAGTCATTGGCCTTGGCCTTTTGAAGTATTTGAAATATTATTTTTAAAAAGTTATTATTTTAATAGAAAAATTTATGACGTCATAGCCAATTCTACAATTAATATTACTGATAGGACGGTAATCCAATACGTTCGCAGAAAGAACACGTGCAGGCCAACGGCTATACTTGCTTAAATAAAAATGATTTTCACACATTTTAGGAGTTTAATAGTCTTCCAATCTCAGGAAACTTTCTTTTATAGATTAACTGTATGTTTTTGCATTTGTACTACATTAGTACATAGTTTATCACAATCTTTTTGTGATGATTGGTGATTTTAGATAGAATGGTTGTAACAATTTTAAAGTTAAATTTCTTATTTGTGAAAGTTTTAAGAGAATTTTTATATGGCTTTTGCTTTAAGATCTTATCAATGTTATGTCACTCATAGAATACTTCCTAACTTCTTCAATCGTCTTATCGCTAGCTTATAAGAGAGGAGAGCCCGATGTCCTTTGTTCGAACCCTGAGTCGGGGCAATAAAAAGCTATTGTGTTTTAATGTTAAGAAATACTCAGTAACAGTCCGGAGTTTGGAAGTTGGAAGTGTTTACGCTTTGAACGCATATAAGACCCTTAGTCCTGTGGCTGAACTCTTTTTAGTGGTGGCTGATTTGTTGTCCTATCGGATTATGGGAGTAAGAGAATATATTTTAAATTTGTGTTTAAAATCGTGGCTAAAATTGTCAAAACCCAAGAACAGTATTATCAATAATATATTTTATAACGGAGGTCCCGTTACTTGGATGTCAACGACATACGATTTTGTAAGGATATTTAATATCCATAATATATATATTTTTAAAAGTTATAGGGGCACCTAATATTATTTAACCAATGTCAGTATAGTTTTATTAATATAAACTTTTTATATTAAAACATTTGACATTCGCTCTAGATTTGACATTTGGGGGATTTGACAGTCGCTCCGGGTCTTATTTGACGCAAAGGTTATCCATTGCTATACAGCGTGGGAACGCGGCCAGTGTTATGGGTCGCATTGCGTTGGGATTCTAGGGATTTCGTTAAATGTGAGTACTTTTGTTTTAGTTTTAAAAAACATGTATATTTAACTAAGTATGAGATTAATTATTAAAACATATATTTTAACTTATATAACGTTATTTCTCTAACGATAATTCCTTAGAAGACAATATTTTAATAAGGCCAAAAATTATTGTACCATATTCAACTTATACAATAATGAAATGGAGTACTTTAGGATGTAATAAAAATATGGAGATACTAACAAAGCATTGTTGGTACACCATTTTGGCCTCAAAACGCAAAACATTCTGTTCTTAAGAGACACTAGAAGTCCTCCATTTTAATAGAGGATCGTTACTGGCAGGTAAGAAGGTGAGGGCTCTCCACGCAGCGCTATACAAACGTTGCGTGTTCCAGATCTGGATCTATTCACAAAACAACTATACTGTGATGTCGGCTAATGACGCTGGTTTTGTTTATAAACAATATTTTAGTAGTAGTTTTAAAGTTATTATAACATTGATTTAGTTAAGATAATTTAATAATAAAAAATATTTTATTGTCGTACTCATTATATCTGAGGTTCTGGAGACACAAAATGGTAAATGTAATTAATTGCCCTAGCCGACATTAATTTCGAGCGAAGATCGATCCCTCATTATTTGATAGCCTATATAGTCTATTAGTAAGTACGTATTGGTAAACTGCCGATTTCTCCTGTTATGAAACATTGCTTAACTGGAACATTGCTTTACTGGTGGTAGGGCTTTTTGCAAGCTCGTCTGGGTAGGTACCACCCACTCATCAGATATTCTACCGCAAAACAGCAATACTTGATATTGTTGTGTTCCGGTTTGAAGGGTGAGCGAGCCAGTGTAATTACAGGCACAAGGGACATAACATCTTAGTTCCCAAGGTTGGTGGCGCATTGGCTATAAGCGATGGTTGACATTTCTAACAATGCCAATGTCTAAGGGCGTTTTACGACCACTTACCATCAGGTGGCCCATATGCTCGTCCACCTTCCCATTCTATAAAAAAAAAAAAAGTTGGCAAATATATAGCAGCAAACTAAATACATTTGTCAAATATTTATTTTTGTTGCTTGGCGTATTATTCAAATAATAATCGAAGTGTTGGATATAAAGTAACATCATATGGGCAACGGTAGGTAGAACTCAATTTATATAAATATTAAGGTAATTACAATTTATAATAACATTATGAATAAAATAATTTAAAATATGATAATGAATTTCATATTGCGTCATAGCTTTATCAAACATTAGGTGTGCTCAGGTCTCCATGCATATTTAAGGTATTCATGGAAGTTATTCTACTAAGCCTCTTCGCTGTACTTGTTTTTGCAACTGTAAATTTAGCTCGGCTTATGACTTATTCTGAGTTTTGAGAGTGATATAATATATAAAAGATCTTTGTTTTTACATGAGTAATGAAACAATAAAGATCTTTTCTTATATTTAGTAGAACGATTTGCAGATTATTCCGCCACACTAATCACTCTGTGGGTGATACTTATTAATTCATTTATACATGTCATACACATTACTCAAACCTTTTCCTAAAATAAAATTCTAAAGACTGGTAACAACTTTAATATCAACTTTAGTATACAAAACACGGCACTGTTTGAATATTCTCTGCCCGCTTTGAATGTTCTTTGAGTGTTCAAATCCGGGAAAGTACCACTTTCGTTATAATTCATTGTGGTCAGTGGTGAAAGAAGACTGTAAGGAAAACCAGCATGAATTTAATAAAAAAAAATACCTTATGTGTATCCACAAATCCACACACAAAACAAAGTGGTGAACTTTGGTTCAAACCTTGTCCTTACAAAAAAATAGTGAAACTTGTAATCTAGAATAATCTAAAATATATGTACTTATTATATACATGATGCAATTTCAATAATATCTGCAAACATAATAGCAGTCAATTGTGAATTAACGACTATAGTCGATGTTGATTGTGCATTCTTGATCATTGAAATAGTGTAAATTTCCCTTGATATGCGTAAAAGACCGTTGCATTTCATACAATGCTCAAAATAACCAAATATCAAAATTGCTTCAGTAAACATTGAAATTTATAATGACCCTATATAGTTTATAGTCCCTAAGGAAAGTTTTTCTTATTCTATATAAAAAACCTTATTACTATTATCTATAACATAATTTCATATTCATTTTTTATATTTCTTATTAATATTCCTAATATATTATTATTATTTAAAAAGTTATTTATTTCGACGATTATTAAGATGTTTTTTTTATAAAAAAAAAACCAACTACTTTATATATATGTAGCAGATTTTTTTCCGACGCCTTGCGTTTTTCGCACGTTTCTCTTTACCACCAAACGCGAGATGAACTAAAAATACAAATTAAGAACATGAAACCTGCAACATTTGATTAAAATTTATGCGTTTTAGCCACTGGACCATTTCACATTTCACTTACACATTATAAACTCATTGGATGTGGTAGATATCATCATCGAAAACACTCATAAAATGACCTAATCACAAACATGCAACCTCATCTTTATTAAATTTCACACTCGTATATTATGTTACTATTGTCATTGTTATATTTGTGTGTTGGCGAACGTCCAACTCAGTCATGCTCAATAACTTGCAAGTGGACAGAGTGACTCTTGACTCCATATACAACAATAATACTTTGAAATTCTCACGTAATTCATTTTGATTCTACAATATCATATCAATATTTATTTTAAAAACAGAAACAGCTACGATAATTATAATATCAGTCCTTAAAAGGGTACAATACCGGTAGCCGCTTACAGAATCGCAAGACGTTTTGTTTGCCTCATACAAGAAGCAATCTTGGTCAGCATAGTCCGCTGTATAGAATGATATCTTTTGCTAACTGTTTTAGAGATACTATAGATATCTTTAACGATAATATCAAGGCCATTAAAAAGAAAATGTCTACACAAATGGGTTAATTTTTAGTTCTATTTTTATATTATTTAGTTACTTTTTAGTTTAGTTTAATTCTGTTTTGCTTTTTAGTTATTTATTTTTATTTTATAGGTGATAGTTTTTATAAGTTTTCTTATGTTTGTTCTAATGTTACGCTGTAGTTACTAGCTAATGTAATTTTTTTTTGCTCTTTAGCCCACATATAAGCATGTAATGTCCACATCGAGAAGACTCAATTGTAAATATTTTCAGTTAAATGTATTATTGTATGTCATTGTTGATTGTATAATTGTAGTCAGTTTTGTGGACTAAATAAAAAAAAAATACAAAATCGCTAATGCCAAACTAATGTAATAGAAGTTGCATAATTATACTCGTTAAAATCGGTGTAAAATATATTTTATACCAGGAATTATTTCATTTTCCGATTCGGAAATAGTGAAAATATTTGAAACGGTCTTTGAAAAATTCATTTTTTTTTGACATTATTCACACAAGGCCATCTGATCTCAAAGTAAGCAGAGGTTGTACTATGGAAACCAGACAAGTGATGCTGATACTACTTACACCGCTTTTCTTTTGCAAACACATACTTATATAGGTAATTACACCCAGACTCAGGACAAACAGACATGTTCATGCACTCAAATGTCTGTCCTGGGTGGGAATCGAACCCACAACCTACGGCGTGAAAGGCTTCAATCTTCCAACCAAGCCATCTGACCAATCATTCGTCGCCTATGATGAATGGAGTTGCCATGAGTGATGAACTACGATGAATAAACTCGTCAACGTCTATTACTAGAATTATATTATATCTTATTTTGTAAATTCTTGTCATCGCTCAAATGTTATTATATTATACTATTTAATATCCGGTATTTATTCAATTTTACAGCACCTAATATTCAATTACTTATAAAACGGTTATAAAGCATAAAGGCTTCAAACATTCTTCTTTCAAGGTTTTCTAACATGCTGCTCCGATTTCACTATGTAAATATACATACATATGGCAGATTCTTAACAGGTTTCCAAATTTTTTGCGCCACAAGAAATGGATTATAAGCACAAATTAAGATAATGAAAATTTGATCATGATCATTACTTGCTCGGGATTGAACCCAAAATCATCAATTAACTGTTCAAGATAGAAGGAATATATTAAACATACTAAATATATTATGGTAATTTTATATAGATTTACGATGCTCGTTGTTTAAATATTAATATATGTGTCAACGAGCATCGTAAAACTAAAATTAGTCCTGTCGAACGGTATTGTAACATAGATAATATTATGCACAAAGCAAAAGTTGTCCAAATGTCAATTACATGCATTACAAGTACTTATTATTTTAATAACTAAAGAAGAACTAATTTAATAATTACTGGTACTAACATTAAATATCTTATATACCATAGCTCATAGCTTAAACCCATATACTATCAATGCAAGAAATTTCACTATTAAACTGAAACAGTATCCGCTACCGCTGATATATAGACATTGGCGCTGCATAAAATATTAACCACTAATTCATTTATACTCCTATTTATGTTAAATTAATTCAAATCAGATTTAGTTAGTATCATGGTTGAGACTGTTTTTATTATATTTGCCGGTCCGCAAGATGCCTCTTCACGCCTCTGAAGGAGGGGAACATGTGAGCTGATGAAGAATTCCATTTGATGATGTTTAATTTTGATGTTTGCGGGTAATCTTCATAATATATGCAATTAATTAAATGACTATACAAATAACCTGGGAGTTATATTTTTGTCATTGTAATCAACTTAATATTAATTTAGATGTTAGCTTCTGTATTATAATTAAGGGTAGCGAGTTTCGTATACACCATTTTCTTAAAATGTAATAAAATTAAAACATTTTTGTGTGAGAAGCGTTTTACTCAAAAACAACCTTGAAATAAAACTGTCAACGCCCCTCAGAGGTTAAGCGCAATAGCAGCCGAGTGGACGAGTGGCTGGACCATTTACTGTTGGTAGGGCTTTGGGCAAGCTCATCTGATATTCTACTGCAAAACAGCAGCACTTGGTATTGTTGTGTTGTGGTTTGAAGGGTGAGTAAACCTGTGTAATTACAGGCACAAGGGACATAACATCTTAGTTCCGAAGGTTGGTGGCGCATTGGCGATGTAAGCGATGGTCACCAACACCCAAAATAACAGTTACTATATTTCCGATTACATAAAATGTTTTTAATGGCTTTTGATTGAGTGTGATTTCTTCTTGCAAAGTATCGCATATGATAGTGCATGCTCGTCCGCCTATCTGTGCTATAAAAAAAATGGTTCAAACCGGGACAAGAATCACGGAGTTATCTTAAATTTGCATTAATAATAATTTACTTCATGAGGAAGAAAGTTAAGGTAAGCAGTGCGAAATATTTTTGATGAAATTCAGCCAATATAATACGAAACAGAGGCCAATACGTTTTACAAAATGAAATTGGATAAAGATATCTGAATTTCTTTGTTTCCAATTTTTCCTCCAATAAGATATCTCGTGCATGCATTCTGTTTACTTATCGCTATAAGCTGAATTTATTTCTTGGCACTTATATATTGTATGATGCAGAAATCTTGCAGTGCTATGCTAAATATTGGTTAGTAACTTTTCACACGGGCAACACTGGATGTTCTTTGTTGTATTATTATTAGCAAAGACTGTTAAAAGAATTAGGTTGACTTTTATCTTAGCTGTCAATTCTGATCTTTCCTGAAATGATTTTATAGAATACAAAGTGTTTAATTTTTATACCTTTTTCTTAGTATTTCGTGTAAATAAAAACATCACCATCAAACAACGTAATTTCATATAAAATGAGCAAAAATATTAAAATTAAATGATATTAAAGTACAGACAAGTTAATGTGTTACTGCTAGGCTAAAACCTCCTTTCCCTTTGAGAAGAAGATTCAGAGATTATTCCAACACTCTGCTCCATGGTTGGTTCACTTGTTGGACAATTTCAGGAAAATTAGGCGTATAAGGTATACTCACGATGGTTTTCTTCGTCGCTGAGCGCGATATGAATTAAAAAAGCAAGTTAAGCACATGGATATTCATTGGTCGTCATTGCCACGATTATCGATTAAGATTCACGCATTCTACTTCGACTTGTTTTTTTTTTCTTTTCTTCCAAGCACAATAACATAGTAAGGTATATTAAAAGTTATGAAATATTGTTTTTTAAAGAGGTTCTTGTTGATTCTTCTTGATTGAATCTAAATTCCGAAACATTGACACGTAATTTTACTTGTTAAAATGACTGATGTATTAAGGTAAATAATTTGATTTTTATTAAGCAGTCGCTACCTTAGGTACAATTGAGATAGAGTTTGTAGTAAAGGTCGGTTTCACGGCTACAAATTGGTTTTGTGTCACGTCTATCGAAAATCTGAATTGGTTTTAACCTCAATATCAAATAACTTTTCAGCATGCCTTTTCGGCACGGTTTTTGTTACGAAAAATATTATATTTCTAGAATTTTCGTTTTAAAACAAAAATTGGTTCAGTGATTCACTGATTTAAATGAATATTGTCATGTTTCGTGCGAGAATGTATTAGATATATGTTTTCTCTAATGTATTTTTGATGGACAATAAGTGATTCTCGATTCTATATAATCATATCGTTTAACTAGACAGTCACAGCCACATAAATAGAATAAAAAATGCTAAAGATATTTTATAGGTACGATTGTATTTTCCGATCATGTATTATTTTTACCTTATTGTATTAAATGCGCAATTCATGTATATACTTAAATGTATTTAGTGTATCTCGTAAACAGCTTTAATGTCTTGGCTTAAATTTTGTATAAGATACAGTTTTACTTTGTAAGTACATATATATAAGTTTCTTTCTAAAAAAAAACGCATTTTATCACAAAAATAGCTCAGTCACCGAGGCACTATGTCATGTTTATTTGCTAATCATTAATATTATAACATAGAAAGATACAGAAAACCATCTAAGCTGTCACGTCTGTCTGTTTGTCTGAACGCGATAAATTAATTACTTAACAGATTTTCATACGGTTTTCAAAAATAATAAAAATAGCCGATCGAAGCTTAGTCGCCGAGGCACTATTCGTGTTTATTCACTGATCATTAATACTATAACATAGAAAGAGACAGAAAACAATAAAAAATGTCACGTCTGTCTCAATAAATTCATAAACACCAAAAAACGGAGTGATTAATTAGGAAGGTTTATATATAATTTATTAAGATTTTGTGAGAATTGGCTGAAATATTACGATTGTGAGCTTTACTGACATTAAAGTTATACGATGTAAACATTCAATGTAGGCCCTTATTTAACCCGTGCGAAGCCGGAACGGGTAGCTAGTAATAAATAATATTGAATATAATATTCAATATTAAAAAAGACAAATTGTATTTCATAATCAATGATTTTGCCTGTATTTACAGAGGTATAAATTTCATTTCCGTATTTCCCTCGGTGTTAACGCACGGATCGCTTTGAAATGTTTACTTGAAGAAATACGCACTGTTCCAGTGATCCAGTGACCTGGCTGGGGCTCGTATTTCAGTGTATAATGGTAAACTGTTTCGCGCGAGAACATTTTCATTCATTTGGTAAAAACAAATGGAAAGTAATAAACGCTTATGTACCTTTTAAACGGATGATTTGCTATTTTAAATATCGTATGAAATGCTATAATGGGAACTGCTATACACAATTGCTTTATAAAACTTTGTAAATTTATAAAACTATGTTTAAATTTTTTATACGTAATGTAGAAAAATACTTTAATTATATTATAATAATGTTATTATAAATTAGTTTTTAAAAAAAAAACACATTTGTACAAATGAAAGTCGTGGTTTTATTTTGTAAAATCTTAGTAATCGTAAATTACCATACAAATAAGGTGCAGCAATCATTTTTTTTGGTTTTAAATATAATTATCCGTAATAACAGCCTGTGAATGTCCCACTGCTGGGCTAAAGGGATCCTCTCCCTTTTTTGAGGAGAAGGTTTGGAGCTTATTCCACCTCGCTGCCCCAGTGCGGGTTGGTGGAATACACATGTGGCAGAATTTGAGTGGTGCTTGCCCGGTTTGAACACACGATCATCGGTTAAGATTTATGCGTTCTTACTATAGTAGTATCATATTGTATTGTATTGTATGCATATATATATAATTATAATATGACAATTATCACTTCACACACATTAAATATATATATATATATATATATATATATGTCGTGGAAAAACAATATTTTTAATTAAAAGTAGCTGAATTGACTATAGTAGTAACGGGTAAACGCGGTGACTTCTTTCGTTGTTGAAGTCACGTGGACAGAGTCGTGTTGGGGAGTGGGGTGACTGTTTATAAAAAGACTTGCATTCGAGAAATGGGGACTTGCGTTTGAGAAACCGACCAGTCTACACCTCCAAGACGAAACTGTCGGTTTACCTATTTAGTACCTAATTATACTTGTGTATTGTGATCTGTAACAATAAATCCTTGTTATACCTACATTAAGTTATTATTGATACAATATCGTGATGGACCCCGTACCACCAAATTTAGAAGAAGACAGCTCTATCGCTCACCCGTCGCTGCCGCCGACATATATATATATATATAATTATCACTTCACACAAAAAAATAATCTATGTACATTGAGATAAATTATATAAATAAATATACTTATAGCAACGAACATCCACTCGGGTGACTATTCAGTTAACTTGTAGCATAGCAGTTAATTAGACCTGGTTTTCCAAGCAGCCAAGGTGCCTACATTAGAAAACAATGAGGTTTAGTCTAACGCTCACTGATAAGAGCTACGGACCAGTTCACAATTTCTTTGTCATTATTCGTGCCAAAAACAGCAGGGTTTTTTTTTAATAATTCAGGTTTTGTAATACGAGAGAATATGCTGTTTCGTATAAAAATATTCTGTGTTACATTTAGCATTTTCATAAGTAGTACGGAAACCGCTAGCTTGTACTGCAAGCATTAATTTTTAAAATCTTTTATACTGTTTTATATTTTTCTTCCGGGCTATATTATGCTTGTTCTTGTTAAAATATGAGCTGGGTTATATTCCCTATTAAATATAAAATAATATTAAATATGATATTAATTCTAACGTTTTTATAAAGCGCTAGTTTCTTATTCGTTTATGTTGTATATATTTTGGTCAAACCTTATATATTATGTGAAAAAGTAACGAATTAAATAATTCATTTAATTTACTTGTAATTTTGGTAGTTATAATAATTCTGTCAACTCGCTTCTGAAAACAGCTGCTGTACGAAATTATCAAAATTTAAGATTGGAAATATAATTCCGAGAGTTATAATCGACTCCATGAGGATGCAACATAAAATTAGAGTAGTTTCAAGTATTTTAACCTATCAAGATCCCATCTTCATTGTGACATGCAAAATAAATTCATATCTAAGGCTTAATTTTTTTTTAACTATGTTCGAAAATTAATTAAGCTTTGGGTTTTATAAGCATAAAACGATTGTGTAAATTTTATAATTGTGTATAATTTTTATATATAATAGATAAGTAACTATGAAGTTATTTAATTTGAAGTTATTAAGGGTTATTCTAGCATGATTTATAAGTAATAGTTATCTTTTGAGTTTTCGATTAACTGGATACGAATTGATAAATATCGCTATACAGAATTATACAGAATTGATTTTGATCGACATTGCCGATTTACTTAAATCCATTTGAATATAAATTGATTAAAATAATGATATCATATTAGATTTCATGACACATGACATATTAACATGTATTTTTTCGCCAATTAAAACATTTAGAAATTAAAATATATTCTGCACGTTAACTAACAATATTTTGTAAACAAAATAATATATAAAGGGACAATTTTTAAACCGACAACTTCCACTATCAGAACTTTCGGCTCAACGAAGCTATGTACATTTATCTCTTGCAAATTCCGAGTGGAAGTTGACTTTGTCACGTTTTATATACTTCGAAACTGTTTCCAGTTTTGCATTTAACCATGATTTCGATTATATATGTAAATATTTTTTTAAGTTTATAGGGACTAGCATCGTAAGTGATTTATATTTGGGCATTTGACACATATTAAACAATGACAATGTTTAATATGTGTCAAATACATATTAAACAATGACAATGTTTAATATGTTTTTAAGCATATTAATTCCATTTCCTTTTTTTACAAAAAAAAGTATATTAATGATGTTTTGCTAAGCATATTTAATTGTTTATCTTTGAATAACAAATAAACAAGTTGACTTATTGGGTATATCAAAGCCAGCTCTATTCTCAGTTTGTGGCTATTTTTGTATAGAATATTTTTTATACTTTATCGATTATCCCAACCATAATAGGCAACGACATTTGACCATACAGCTTAGTCATTTAATTTCTCAATTGTTTTATTACTATCTGTAATTTCATTAATCATGTAAAAAACCACATTAATTTTGAATAAACATTTTATTAACTTGACTATTTTTTATATAAGCTACTTCACCATTTGTAATTACTTTTGCTAATTTTAATATTTTAAATATATATTAATAATATAATTAATATTTTTAATATGTATTAATATTACATTTGCGTAATTTTATTCTGTGTATGGCGGATTTAGTTTAATAAGTATTTATTTTTATGAATATGATATCATTCAACGTCCAGTCGGTGCAGCTTCCAGGCAAAAACAACAATAACATTTGAATATAATGAAAAGCCAAAACCATTGCATTATTCATTCTTCATTCGCTTGGATTCGCTTCTATAAACACATTAATAACGACTTATGCATGTGTTTTGAAAAAATACATTACTGTGTATAAAGTATTTATGTACCAGTTTTATTAGGAACAGCCAAAGAGATATTACATATTATCTGGTCCTATATTTATGTATAAATATAACAACTTTTAAACAAAAATAATAGTAGATATCTATGATATTAATTTTATCATCATTAATGGTTTCTGTTCTGATCAAACATTTTGATAAATATTTATTTAAATAAAATGTCTTAATATTTTATTCAAAGCAATTCATTCTTAAATACTTAAAACTATATAATCAAGAAGCGGTAAGCTGGAAAACGTCGTCTCGATGGAATGTAAAATAAAAGGGTGTCCATATTTTGCCACTTAAAGCAATTTGTCTTGTCCATCATTTGTCTAGCTATTTGCTGAGACCTCATCTGCCCGAGACAGGGGTGGGGAGGCAAAAACAGCCACTTGGTTGTCATCCAGCGCATGATTTATTACTTACTGGTGCTCGTGATGAGCATGGCGTTGCTTTTCGTAGCTTAGCGACGATAAGATGGTGACTGAAAGAATAAGTCGGTGGGAAAACAAGTGAAATTAACTTATGGCTAATGATCTCGAAGTCAAGTGATCATACAGCATATCTTTATATGCTAGATACGTAATAGTAGTTAGTAAACTTTAGACAATAAGTCATATCTTGATTAAGCATTATTACCGGCCATAGACATTGGTATTGTAAGAAGTATTGCGCCACCAACCTTCGGAACTAAGATATTTTGTTCCTGGTGCCTGCAGTTAGTCACTCCTTAAACCAGAAATGTTGGGATATATATAATTAGGATATCTGAAGAGTGGATGATACCCGGATGGGCATGCACAAAACCCTACCACCAAGAAAATTTAAAAGCCATTTGCTTGTCTATCTTCAAATCAAATAGTATATTTTAATGAGCTCGTGACAGTTGTGTATGGTTTTATGTTGATCAAGTTATCTTTGGAACATACTTTTACATGATGTTTGAAAAACCTTAAATAAATATAAATAGCTTAAGCGAACAAAATAAATATGTGATCCCAATAAAATAAATATTATAGTCTTGGCCAATAAAACCAATACAGTGTAATAAACATTAATTGGATCTTCCTCGTAATGTAGCACCAATTCTACTAAGGGAATTGAAAATAAAATTGGCACTAGCTCAATTTTCCGCTTCAATAAGCGCAGTTTGGTGCAGTTTTGCAGTGTACACAGCCTGTAGTTTCCTTTCCTTTGTAACTTAGGATGGACCAATTGAAAGCTGTTTGTTTTTCCTGAGGAGTGCAGTTTTTCTTCAAGCGCTTGAATCCGCGTGATGGATATTCTCTGGATTCTATTGTTCGTTTTCTTCAACTGTTCACTTGGAATTGTGGCTAGAATTTGTTAATCTTAGTGTTTTATTCTTAAATATTTTACTTATATTCTTAGATATAAGTTATCAACATTTATATAATTTACTTGCTTGACAGTGATTTAATTAAAATCTTCAATCAAAAGACTAACTGAGTATGGTTTATTTCTTTATTATGATGAAAAGTATTACACAAACTAAGACAGTTTTCGAAGTATAACGTCTATAATGCGCAAAACTTGGATCATTACGCACCTCGCTTCTGATATAATTATCTTCATTCCCCTATTGTTTTCACTGCGTAGGCGGTTAATATCCAGGTATCCTATTACAGGCATGAAAGCCAACACGGAAAAGGCGGGAAGCAGTTTTGGCATCACACCGTATATTAGTAGTGATAGGCAAATAGAAAATTATTTTCTTTTGTCTTTATTATCTATGGAAATATTTTCTTAGATAGCTTATTTTAAGATTTTTCTGTTTGCATATAATATAATCATTTAACTTTTAGTAAAGATGCAACTAATATTATTAAATTATGTGATTTGTTTTTCTTACTTAGTAGTTAATATCGCAGAGTAAAGTATATTTTATTAATTAAAATATTAATTCGATTCGAAATTCTACCATGTTTATGGTAGAAATTTCGAAATTATATAAATGTAACTTAAATCCTTTCATAATACGGTAAAAAATAATTTAGATGAAGCTGAAGAAACACATTAAAGATTTTCTCTTAGGTCAAAATAAATAAAAAGTAGCATTAACATGAAAAAGTCATAGTAACAGAGTGTAACAAACTGCCATATATAAGTGACAGGCCAACTGACAGACGCTAACCCCAAAAGAGCAGAGAGCTTTTACTTTCTCAATTCACTGAATTATTTACTTAAAGGTGTATTCATTTCTTTGTATAAAATATACATCACAATAAAGACACACTCTTATGTAATGACATGTCCTGTGTGATAAGTAGTTAGTACTATATTTATCTTGCCAGAAAATATCTTTTAAACGCATAAAATTTAACTGTATTATTTTTTTAACTTTTTCATTTTGTGACATAATATTTTGATTGTTGATTTATATATTCGTCATATTCTCTTATTATTAATCTCAATATATATAATTCATTCCTTGAAGTCGAACAGTTTTATATTTATTCCTTGAAGGCAAACAATATGTACGGCGACCGGACTACCGAGCATATTGTTCCCGGACTAATTAACAAACTACCTTCAAAACTGTGTTTTATTATTTAAAAAAAACATAAGGATTAAACTAAAGAAATATTTTTTTTAATAGTTTACTTTAAGTTTATATGTATGTATTTAGATCTGTAGCATAGTGATATATATTTTTTTATAGTACAGGTAGGCGGATGGGAATATGGGCCACCTGATGATAAGTGGTAACCAACGCCCATAGACATTGACATTTTAAGTAATGTTAACCATCGCTTATATAGCCAATACGCCACCAACTTTGGTAAAAATATGTTATGTCCCTTGTGTCTGTAGTTAGACGGGCTCACGTCCTTCCAGCCAAAAAACAAATATACTAAGTATTGCTGTATGAGACAGTGTATACGCTTAGTGGGGTACCCATAAGGCATTTCCCTAACAACTAATTAAATAAAATAAAAGATTACTTTTTACTACTATTACTAGCCGAGATGGCCCAGTGGTAAGAACTCGTGAATCTTAACCGATGATCGTGGGTTCAAACCCAGGCAAGCACCACTGAATTTCATGTGCTTAATTTGTGATTATAATTCATCTCGTGCTTTACGGTGAAGGAAAACATCGTGAGGAAACCTGCATGTGTCTAATTCCACGGAAATTCTGCCACATGTGTATTCCACCAACCCGCATTGGAGCAGCGTGGTGGAATAAGCTCCAAACCTTCTCCTCAAAAAAAAAAAAAGGAGAGGAGGCCTTTAGCCCAGCCGTGGGACATTCAAAGGCTGTTACGGAAAGATTACTTATACTTTTATTCTTACTGTACCTGCGAACTAATTACCTAATGGATAAAATTTTTATCTAATTGGTAATAACTTAACGTAACAATATTTCACCATACGAAATATAACTGTACAAAATATTCGACATCGCTAAACAAAACAATTCGCTGTTTACGCTTCCAGAGCCTCGACAAACAATAGTATGTTTCGAAAACTTTTAATGGTGATCAAACAATCGCTTCATTCGTTTTTCAACGCAGCGGACGGTTTGCTTTTATTTAAATTTTGACGTAACAACTATTCTATGACTCATTCGATAAATGACATCAAGTGTTGTTATGATTTTTTTCCGATAAGATACAACTGTTGCTCGAATATAAATAGTAACGTCGAATCATGTTGTGGTGTCTCTATGTTAAAATAAGGCAATTTTTTGACTTGTCAATCGTATAGAGCATAAAAACATTGAAAAAGAACATTTTTTTTGGTAAATATCTTTGCAATCAAGAAAGCGTTAAATTGCTTTGCAGTATGACTTTATACGCTATGGACGATGACTGCCTCATTGGTCCAGTAGCTGAATTCAACGACAGAATTTTCCGAAACCTCAAGTGAGAATACCAGCTCGAATCAATGAAACTTATTGAAATTTGCTATCAATGTCTGAGTACTCATGAATAACCTAGAGTCACGAAGTTGGCCTTGTAAACTTGTATAAGTAAAGTTTTTGGTCCTGCGCCTGATCCCTATATTGCCATTTTGCACTATCAATAAGTATGATAGAATTTGGAGTACATCCACCCGCTTTAGTACTTGCATACATATGTACACTGCTTCTAAATTCGTCGAGGAGCACTTTATTATTATCATCGGATCGCTTTATATTGATCAATGTATATTCGCTAGTAGTATTAATAAATTAACATTATGAATGGTATGTTCCAGGAAAGGGCTCTCTATTCGGTTCAAACACAGGTTTATTTTAACATGTTCTATATTTCACCATGAGCGCGATGAATTAGATGCAAATATATTTTAAGTTAATAAAATTCTATGATTTTTATGTTGGTTTTGGACGAATTTCAAAGAAATCCAAACAGTAACCCAAGACTTTCGAATTGTTCTATCCACTGACTGTTTTGGCTCTACAAACTATCGTACATTTAAATAACCCTCGCATTTGTGAATACACAGATAGCAGTTCTCGGTCCGGTTTTAGTAAGACAAGAAACTGATTGGATTGCTGCTATAGCAGAATACGAATACATTATTAGTGCTCAGATATATATGTACATTTTACGTTTCGCATTTGGTACATATGGGACCAAATGCCTTGTTTCAATCTATAATAAAAATTAAAAAATTCGAGTTTTACTTCATAACATCGAGTCATTATTATTTTATAAAATATTTACATCTAACTAAACTTCTAATAATAGTTATATATAAAATCAGAATGAAAAGTAGCTACTTTAAAATTAATCATAACCCCGTGAAAAGGTCGCATGAATACATAGTGACATATTAAATTAATATAGTTTTAAGAACAAATTAATAAAATAAACAAACCTGAAAATTGATTTTATTAGTTTGCACATTTAATAATCCCATACCTTGTTTTATATTATATTACATAAGAATATTTAAAGTTACTATTATATAATAATAATGATGATGATGATATACTGACAAATGTTGGCCACGACGGCCAATCTCGAGAGAGAATAGCAACATGCTACTGAGAATCTTCGGCTGAAAAATCCTTTAATGGCCGACCTGCTTTTTGGACTTCGGGATCTGCAGCTTTATATCTAACCTTTAGGCTAGACCACGTCATATAGTCACTATAATAATATTTTAAATGGGTTTTGAAATTAATACATATATGAATATATATATGTAATGCGACGATACCTAAAACCAAGTGATTTTAGTGAATGGTAGTGGAATCATAAAATGTTTTTCTCCTAAAAATTAATAATACGAACGTGCGCACAAATTGCCGGACAGCTCGTAAAATGTTCGTTATATTTTTATTAACCAATAAAAATGAATTATTTTAGTGTATCAGGGTATCTTTGCTTTCAGAACTTGGAAACTACTTCATGGAATATTCAACTTGGGAAATGATACGTCATAAACATTTATACATTAAAATTAGACGTCAGATTTTATGAATTCAATAAAATTCGATTACTGTTTGATCATATATATTTGAAATAATTTCATTAAAATAACATACATATGTTGAACATATTGTATGACTTCAAATCAGATGTGAGATATGTGCAACATGTATGTAAGTCTTGTTCAACCGACTGCTCTAAATTGTTACACGGAGACATTACTGCTCTGCTCTAGCCAGCTCATATCTCATTGTCAGCGCCTTTATGGAAACACCGCCCGCTTAGTTACTCGTGACCGCCCCTCTCCTCTCCTCTCCGTTTTGGTGAAAATTGAGTCTTAGCTTTTACCTGTCCAATATTGCAATAACACATTTAAAACTATAATGATTATGAGTTCTCCTTGACCGATTTCGAGCTCGGCAACCATTCTCAGGGGAGACTAGTCAACTGTAAACAAAAGTAGATGCACAAACACTGGTGCAGTCTCTTTTACCGACTCTCATAATCCTATGGGACAGTAAATCTGACACGTCCGGAAAGAGTTTAGGAATTGGGCAAACTGCTTTGCCTGCTTTCCGCAGCAAAAAAACTGTCAGTTTCCAGACTCTAGGTTACTACTGAGAATTACTTAATAGAAACATTCAATAAAAAGTTTTTTATGTGTGTGTGGCTTTATAAGCTAGCTTGACCACGCACTTGATTACATACATGCGATAATACTAACGCAATAGTCATTTTCACATGTAAAAAATAACTAAATTTATGTAATTGACAGCGTTGACCGTTAAATTAATTATATATTAAATGGCAAAATAATAATTAATAAGGATTAAAAATTCATTTCATTCGCATGATTAGTATACATACATAATGAACCTTTTATTGACAGCTAGACTGACAATCGCCTCATAAAGTTCCCCTACGTTTTACAGTTCCTTGAATAATTCATTTAAAAGAGGGCGTGAACAATTCGTCCCAAGTTCCTAATGCTTTGAGTGAAATAAAAGTTTTTGTTTTCTTTGAGCCTTCATTCCGATGACATTACTACAAAATTTAGTAGCAGGGTGAAACAAATCCAGGAACTATATCGTTTTAAACGTGTTACGCTAATAAATATGGTTTTTCTTTATTCCGTAGATCGTGAAACACGTTTTTTATTTATATATTTATTTTTTTCACATATTACTAATATTAAAGAAGAAGAAGATTACTAATATTAAAGATGTGAAAGATGCCGGATAGCAGTATTTTAAAGGAATTTGGTTATATATAGCCGAGTAATGTGGGTTGTTGACTAAGTAAAATAGCGCCGTGAATGTGTCACTGATGAGGAAAGATCTCTTCTCTTCTTAAAACAATTTTGGAGCTTGTTTTATTACGCTGCGCCGAAGTAAATTAGTGGACAAATATCATGATATTATCTAAAGAATGACTCTGATGTTTTTCTTTACTACTGAGAAAAAGATAAACTATAAACACAAATTAACTCTTTAAAATCAACATCGCCCAGATTTGAAACCACAATCTTCCGACGATCCTTAAATAAACAAATGCTCTTCCGTATCGGTAATTTTAACAGACATAATGAAAAAAAGATTAAGGCATTTTTATGACGACTTATTCCTTATTTAAATGTTTATTTATTAGTTTGAAATAAAAAAACAAAACAGATATTTGTGAATTATTGAAGCAATAATGGTTCAACTTTAGTTAACAATAAATAATGTTGAATGGATCTTTTATTGGGAACAAAATTAATGGTCTGTTTTTATAGAGTCAATGAAAATTTTCTTTTCAATTGCGATATCGATATATTTTTCGTATTAAAACAAAGCAACATTCGTGTTATTACGACACGAAAGTAAAAAATTTATGAGGGTTGTTCACGTTTATGTAAAAGCCTCCAATCCCATTAAGGTAATCTTACCTTATTCATAATCTTATGAGATTAACATGAGTATTAACTGTTTTACCTCGTGTGTGGAGTATTTAAACGAGAATATTTTAATATGTATTCATACACTTATTACAATTTTCGTGATATAAATAAAATCTTCAACTGATTTAGTTTCAATAGTCAGAATATTGGAGAATGTTTTATTATTGTAACGATTGTGTCCTCCTGGAGAATTTGTGTCACAGTGGTCGTTTTATATTTTCTCACTCACAGTCTGATAATATTACAGATCAGATATGAGATACCGGTGAGAGTCCAACTGCAGAACCAATGATTAAATAACCTTCCGAACACTATAAACTCTGGGTTGCTTCTGAGAATTTCCATACATTGATCCAACTATTTGAACCCAAGACCTTCATCATAAACTTAGTTAAGCGCATAGCTATATATATTTATACTTCAGATATAACACATAAACATCAACATCACCCACATTAAATTGCGAATGTTGAGTAACAAAGGGACAAGGGACATTTTGTAGCCTTAAGGTGTTTGGGCCGCGCCGCTCTGCTGCACTTTTACTTTTAATAAGTACAGAACCCTCCTTTAATATAGAACGTACCCAAGGGACCACCCCTAGGCCTCTTTACCGACAGGGGAACGTAATTCTTTAGCCATAAGATTTTCATGACTGTGATTTTTCCCTTCAAGAATTTTACGCGTTACATAATTGCATTCCATTACTTTATTTATTGTATAGGGATCACTTTAAAGATACAGGTCTTGCTTTCATTTATTAGATACATTAATGAAATGAATTTTGAAATGCTTCAAAGGATATTTTATTAGTGAACATTTTATGTTTGAATTATGTATTATTCATTATTATTCGTTAATAAAAAACAGTTTAAGCAATAATTATGTGGCTACTATATTTTTTTATGAAAAAGACAAAATGTGTATTTTAAAATTGACTATAAATTTTAAAAGTAAGGATATCCTTTTCGTTATGAAACTGGAATTCTAAATGTAAAATGCTCACCGCAATAATAGTAACATTAATTCAAAAGAAATACATAGACTAGCATAAACAAATTCAGAAGAGAAACAGTGCTTTTAAAGTATTACATTTTTGACGAAGTGAGCGTTTCATAAATACTTTTTTAAAAATTCATTTTTCAACTAGCATCTTCAGCATCTCGAGATATCATTGAAAAGTTTGTTTTACTTTCAAGTTTCTATTGGGAACGCCTTCAATTCGAAGTTTTAATGAGTAAATAACGAGAACCCTGATTCGTGGAATTGCTCACTTCGCGAATTACTGTGGGATTTGAGTTTGATAAACATTAAAGACTTTTTTTTTCGATTTGCGAATAATTTGTTACGACGAAACGTAATAGGTTCGTTTTTTTTACATATTGGATATATTATTTATAAATATAAAATCAGCGCGTTTGATACATTTTCTTAAGAATATGTAGAATCAAAAAGAAAATTACTAGATAGTAGGGCTTTGTGCCAGCCCGTCTGGATAGGTGCCACCCACTCATTACATAATCAATCCGCCCAACAGCAATACTCCTATTTTATAAAAAAAACTATATATGTTTATTGACGAACGTCTTAACACTTTCTGAGACAGTAAACGATTATAGACGTCATAACAATTACTAGCTATTCTGTCTAGTGTACTGTACCTGTCATGGCGGATATTTTGAGTTAAATTGGTTGAGAGTTTTTTATATTGTTTGATTGAATATATGAATTTTTATCTACTGATTATCTTAGCACTTTATTTGTTTATTGAAAAAGTTCTATCATCGCCTTAATAAAAACTTAAAATAATATTGATATCTGTGATAGAGATTTCAGTAATATTTTCTATTGCTGTGTTCCGGTTTGAGTGAGCCAGTGTTGTTAAATATACGTGGTTTATCACAGATTGCATACGCAAGTGGTTTATGTTTCTCACTTTGAATTGAATACTCTTCAAGTTTAATTGGTGTTAATTAATAACATCGTGTAATAAATTTTTAAATGATTTTCGAGTAAATTTAATCCCATTTATTAGTACTTATCTGTTTCTTTTTTAGAAAACCATTCATAATCAACGCCATTGTGATGTATTTATATATACATTTAGTCTTCATTGGACTATAGCTTTAGTCTTCATTGGAAATATTTATTTAATAACTAAAAGCTAGCCGTCAATCCTATTCAATTTCTATATTAAAATTTCGAACTAAAAACTATTACTTATCGTTGCAACCGGTTACTTCCTTAATATTTCATTCTGTCCGCTGTAATATTATGTGACCTGCTGCCTAATACAAGGTTTATATTATTGTGTACATACTTATATATTGTACTGTATATAAATGTATATAGTCAAACAAAGGAAATATATATATTTCCTTTGTTTTAGTGTGCAATGAAGATATTCATATTATATAATACACATTGAAATTAAGACAAAGTTTTTGTAATGTATTTTAAGCACGATTTGATATTAAATTTAAACTGGTGGTATCTATTAATGGAAAAATACAGAAAGTTTTCCGTTTCCAATAATAGATTTGGATGGGTCGCAGGAAGGAAAGCTAATTAATTATCTCCTGCGTAATGACATCTCAAGATGGATGGGTGGAAAGAACGTAATAGGACACGATTGATCATAATATTATCATTCAGAAATGTCTGGCTTTAAGAGTTTTTTTTTACATTTTAACGAAAGAAACGTGGAATCCATATTTAAATAAAATAGAAAGGTACATTATAACTTTCAATCGTAGATTTTTTTGTATACAATTTTATCTCGTGCCTTGCTGATACTGTTATTTTAGTTAAATTATTATTATAGAAATGAATAAATGTTAAATAAATACTTCAAAGAATATTATTTTCTCCTGATAAATGTTCATCTCTTTATTTATATTGTATTTTATAAAATTGCCTATTTTTTATGAGATAACCACTAAACGTAGTATGAACCATGATTCAGTAAGATATATTTTTTTTATAAAAACTAGTTAAACTGCCTAGACTTTGTGGATGCAATAAAAGTCAATACTAGTTTTGAATGTAAATATCATTATCATTTTCATTCCGTTTATCTAATCGCATTTCATTAAGATTTATACAATCTATGAGCTACATAAAAAAATCTTGCTAAAATCATTTAGGCACATTAATATAAATTAAAGAAACACCATAGGCAGGGATAACACGTCTGTGGAGATACAAATATAATAAAATATATATATATCTTCGAAGAACTTAAAATTTAAAAATGTTTAATAAACTGTGACATTGTAAAAAATATTATAATTATCATATAAATTTTGACCCAAGCTATACCTTACCATACACAAAAGCCCTTAGTCTAGCACTTAGTCATCCCTCTAAAATTCGGTACTCTAGATGAAAACGCTTCAAAACTAGAATAAACAAAAATCATATAAACATTTTAAATTAATTACTCGCTAGTTTCAACGTTCTAAATCATCACGAAGTAGTTCAACAAAACCTATCTCTGTACTCTTTTGTCTGAGAATAATTACTTAGTTAAACTCACGAGCCAAATAAATAACCAACTATTCTGTTATTGCTTCTATTGAAGTCCTTTGTTCACTTATTATAAATTGGACCACATAAATAGAACAATAAGAACTAAAGATCTAAGGATAGTGCAACACTGCGGGATATGAACTAGCATCTGTTAGAATCACACATGTAAAAATTATGTATTATTATACTATATAGTTAAGTATTCGTATGTAGCTTAAAAATAATATTTATGTATTTATTATTTAATGATTAATTTTTTTAAGGACATTCTTTTTATTTGCCAAAGTAAATTCAAATAAAAACATTCAAATAAAAGATATCGTTATAAAATATATTTTCTACATTTATTCATTATTAATTTAATTATTTTGAAAACAAGGGAAAACGTGACTTGAAAGTGGGACTGTCCCACCCCAAGCCAGAAATATTGTCACCTTATCCGATCACATATTTTATAAAGCGAATCATAATTATACGAAATATTACAAGAAAATGTTTGGAATACATCTTAGGCTTCGGAAAATCTTTAAAAACCAATAACGTATAACATCAATCGTTCGAAATTAAACGTGACGTGCTTGTTATAAAAAACGTTTGATCTTCAAGTATCTATAAATAATAAAGTGTTCATAAATTGATGTTTTCGATTTCGAAGGAAACTTGCAATATCCTAAATCAAAGAAGATGAATTTCTTATGAATATTGTTTTGTTGATAAGATAATCGGTTATCTAGTAACATTTATATTACGAGAACAAACTCTTGAAATATATATTAAAAATGTATTCCGATATGATTTTTTTTTGTTATTAGCCTGGTGAAATGATATATATTATATTGGATTAATATTACTAAGGATATATAAAAAGGCTTTAAATATCCCATTCCTGGAACCTTTTCTTTTTGAGGGAAAGGCTTGGAGGTTATTTCTTAAAGCGGATTCATGGTTTCAAATCTGGGCAAACAATTAATTTTCATGTAGATTGTGTTTATATTTATTCTCAAGCTCGGTGGTGATAAAAAGCATCATACGACAGCTGCATGTATCGGATGAAATTTTGCCACATATGTAACCCACCAATCGTCCCTGGAGCAGCATCGTGAAATAATTAGCAAATGATTTTCTTTTTAAGAGGAGAGGAACCCATGGTCCAGTACATTTACATACTACTATAGGTAATACGTTTCATTTTTGCTAATGAAACGTATTACCTATTTTTAAAACATTATAAAAGGAATCATGCTCGAAGATATCTATTCTGATAGTGCTTTTAGTTTGACATAGTGTTAGTATAGCACGGGCGTATACATAAATAGTTAATGTATTTTATAGAAATAACATGTTAATGTTGTTATGTTCTATTAAGGTTGTCCTAAAAAGGGATAGAGATTAAATTGCTTTATACAAAATTTCTCATTGATTTTTCGACGGAAAAATACAATAATTTTTATTGGGCCGACCTGATGATTGGACCCAGGACCTCGAGATCTGCGAATTTATATCAACGAGGCTGTCATTAAATTATATAAAAAGTCCATTAATACTGATATTATAAACCGGAAGACTTTCTTTATTTGTTTAAGCAGGCTAATCTGATAATCTACTATTAATATTTATTGAGTATCATAAAAGACAGGAGCAATACCGATCAGTGCGGGAGCAGCGCGGAGCAGCGACTAAAAATATAAAAATTAGGTATATATTTAAACATATCATATAGCTTTGATCGAATACTCTATTGCACAACAAAATATATACATTGCACCAAAGGCGGTTTTAAAGTTTTATTCATTCTCGAACAAAAAATAATATTTAGAAGTGTTAAAAAAATGTACAAAATGCCGCTGAATACATGTTATATAATTATATAACTAAATATCGTATAAACATATATTATACATGTATGCATAAAATCAAATAAAATAATAGATAAAAATATTTTCTCTAATTTTTTTTAGTCATCACCTGAAGGATCTTTATAAATGGAATCCGGTAATTTTCTTAATTATAATTTAAAAACAGAACAAAATGATCATGAAACAGTTCGATATTTGATAATTTCATTTAGTATTATCGAAAAAAAAACTCATATATTATAGGGCTTTGTGCTAGCCGGTCTGAGTAGGTACCACCCAAATATCATATATTCTACAGCCAAGCAGCAATACTTACTTCTGTTGGGTTCCAGTTCGAAGGGTGAGTGATGTAACTACAGACGAGACATAACATCTAACCCAAGGTTGGTGGTGTGTTGGCGATATAAAAGATGGATAATATATCTTGCAATGCTAATGTCTCTGGGCGGTGGTGATCACTTACCATCATGTGGCCCACTTGCCATTTATTGTATACCTACGTAATGCAATAAAATAAGATTAGTAATGAATTGTGTAATCAATTATCTGTTTAATTATGCAAGTAGTTTGATTAAGAAAACAAACTAAAATACATTGTGTGCTATGACATCACCAATACATGAACAAATCGTAAAGTAACGGATCGTAAAGTATAAAACTTATTACGGTACATTGTCCACACGTGTAAGAATCTTAAGGCACATTGTACACCAATTACCCAGCATCACATAATATCCTACATTTTATTAAGTTTTGTGTTCAGACATCTAGATTATTTGTTATTCTGTAGGGCGAATAATAAGGCAAATAAATGGTCACCATCGCTTGACATTGACGATGTAAGAAATATTAAACATTCCTTACATCGCCAATGCGCCAGCAACCTTGGGAACTAAGATATCCCCTGTGCCTCTAATTACACCGGCTCACTCACCCTTCAAACCGGAACACAACAATACCAAGAACTGCTGTTTTGCGGTAGAATATCTGATGATTGGGTGGTATCTACTCAGACGAGCTTGTACAAAGCTCTACCACCAGTATTCAATTCAATAGGATATGATACTGTAGTTGCGTATGGGCAGGCCTGCCCAGAAATTTGACATTTACCAACTATTTTTTATTAATACCAATCTATAAAGAATATTTCTTGAAACATTTTTAATTTAGCGAAATGAAAAGTGTTATTAAATTTATAAACTAGTTTTCGCTCTCGTGTGATGGGGAAGTTTTAGGCCCGTTTTCTGTACCAAGAAACAAATAAACTCATTTTTGCTGTTATAATATTAGTAAAGATTTTATTTATTATAAATTCTTATTTTTAAAATGTAGTATTGCCCTTTTTTTGCAATGATAAATATTAAAAATATTTTGAAAGAGATTCTGCCTCATTGCAAATTAATTATTTATTATATAATATAAATAAATTGCGCTGCGTGTCGTCTCGCATTAAGATGGTATACAGGACAATCCCGCGCTAGAAAGACACATCGATCAGGTAGAAGAACGGCCACCTTTCCTCGAATTACGACGTGGACTCCCTATTTACGAGTTTGGCCTACGAAAGTTAAAATAAACATTATGTGAGAACTCCAGAAAACTAATTGTAAGGTCGAAATTTATAGCTTAGTTTTACTTAGAATTAAAATATACACGCAACTTTAGGCTTAAAATACGTTTTCATTGCGTTTTTGTAAATATTATTAACATTTGATTCGTGTAAATACCGATTTTAAAATTATGTTATCCTTATGTCTCTAATATCAATATAAAAGGACGTATATGCTGTATCCCTATACGAAATAATCAGTTCTTTGCTCTATACTGATAAGCACAAATGAAATAGCACATATGATCTTTTAAAGTAACACTAGAAACATATTTAAATAAGGGATTCTTTCCCTTACTCACTCACGGTAAAATTATATATCAAATTGAAATGGCGAACTAAAGAGCGGCAAAATAGTAATAAAAAAACCTAATTAATCTTTTATTATTGTTTGAATTGTATCAGTTACTTGTGTTAATACTTTTTTATATTTTAATGATTTAATATGACGTAATAAACGTTTATCTATCAAACGGAATAAACATGTCTTATTGAATAAATCATTTTCCAACAGTATGATATTTCAATCAATCACCTGTATCGATATATTTACACGAACTCCTCAATCATGAGCTCCACGTTTCGTATTTGCCTCCGCTTTAATTTGCGGTAGCCCGTTCATTATCCGCGATACAGAAAAAAAGTACAATAAATGGATTTTTTAATAGCTTCCATATTGTCTGAAAATCTCGTTAATGGGTATTTTTTGCAATATTGTGTAAGATTTTAAAAAGCATTCATTTTTATTTTTTAAATCCGAATTTACGGTTTAAAATTTTCCTCTTGATATAAAAATTTAGATAACTGGTGTACAAAGTTTCGCTTCAATAATAAACTTTATATATCAGACATTTTTATATATCAGTTGAATATATAAGATTTATTGTACATATTTTTTGTTAATAAATAAAAAAAAACGGTTTTGTAAACAAATTATGATATAAAAAAAGAAGATGAAAATAGACCCTAGATCACCTTTATCCGTGAACTTCGGATTTTTTTAAAAAAAATATACATATATATTTAACTAATATTGTACATATGTCCGAGTGTCAGTTGATTGGATGCAACAATCAGTTTGAAAATGCTATCAATTTGAAATATGATACAAGTATTTTGAAAAATTATTAAAAGGGACGGACTTATAGCTAATTAGCCATTTTTTCAAGACAACCGAACCGACTAGGGGCTTTCAAAATAGAAATCGGGTGGGGGGTACGATTATATACAAACATACAAATATGTCCAAACGAATACTTTTACGTAATACACAAATGAAATAAAAATATGTATAATTAAATTATTAGCTTATGTTTCAAAAATGAAATGAATACTGAGCTTATTATTAAATTTTAGTAAGAATGTCACTGTAAACGGACTGTAAATGGACCACCTTATGGTAAGCCGTCCATGGACAGTAGCACAGCAACAATATTTTGTAGGTTTTTTTCTACTTTTTTGCATTGTCATCCAATCCTGAGCTATATTGAAAGTCTCTAAGTCATGAGGAAGTTGGTTAAAAATCGATTACAAAATTACACAACAGACATTGCTCGAAGCAAATTATTAAAAACATGGTACAAAAATATCACCATTCCTTATAATGCTGGATAAACAATTTTGTTTTTTTGTTTGCTGTTGCTTTATTTATGATAGATTTAAATTCTAATTTACACATATTCTGCGGGGTATAAATCTAAATTATCTTTCAATACGCAATGAGAGATCTAATCTCCGAATTCTCAGATAAAGCTGAGCATATATAATCAAAACTAGACTACAAAAGTCACTATATCGATTGCAAGCTTTAATAACAATATATTGTGCTTTTTATTGTTTATTACACCACGTTAAGTAATGTACTACGGTACTTACCCTTCATATCAAGAATTTGACGAGCCGTTTGGGGTGGTTGGTGGATGCTTGCATTTCACGCCGAAAGTTGTGGATTCGATTCCCACCCAGGACAGATATTTATGTGCATGAACATGTCTGTTTGTCCTGAGTCTGCGTAATTATCTATATAAGTATGTATTTACAAAAAGAAAAATAGTATATGTAGTATATCAGTTATCTGTTTTCCATAGTACAAGTTCCTGTACAAGCTTAATTTAGGATCAGATGACCGTGTGTAAAAAATGTCCCAACATATTATATTATATCACCTTATGTTACTTTATTGCATATTTACTAGTATTGAACTACTTGAAAAGCTGATAGTTTATTTATCTCTTCAAATAATGACACTAGACAGGAATAAATGTCAAATAATGCAAACCAAACAAATACAGATATCTGGTTGGTATCTGATCTGGACAGTATCCAAGCTTACGTGTGAAAGCTAGAGCAAAGTGGAAACCAAAGTTTTATAGGAAATTGACAATTACATTCAATTAACTTACTGTAAATATTATGAGTTAAACAAAAATGAATCTTATTCATTAGTGTAGAAAATTTCAAAATTAAATGTGCGTAGGCATCTATATATCGGTTTAGTTTGAATAAATCTTGGATCAGAAAGGGAATGTGAATTATAAGGAAATCTTAGACTGGTTTCCGATTCCAGTCTAGACAACATCTAGACTTTAATATGGCAGCTACAAAGCGCAGGCGAAGGCATCGAAGAGCCATCGATATTATTGAATAACCTTAATAATATTGTGTCTGGACTCCTCACGTTTCACAGAGGAGGAAATGTCAATGCTCTGTGAATATTGCTCCGTGAAGCTCTGATCAATTTCGTTCGTTTTTATAATTTCACTTTCATATAGTATTCAGTTTGTTTCGCAATTCAAATTCATTCGGAATTAAGTGATTTATCATTGGATAATAAATTGACTTAGAAAACAATATAAAAAAAACTTGAAATAAATATAACTGGATTGTTCATAAACGTCGCAGTATAAATAATTCGTCAAATTGGTAAACATTAACCAAACACAAACTTAACAATGAAGTCCATTAGTCAGGAATTTAATAAACCTGAGTCTATTGTAATGCTTATTGAAACCCACAGTTCAACGTTTACTCAACACCAGTTACCTGCCATTAGCCATCCGCCCAAGATTCCATCAAGATTCATCCATTGTTTGCCCTCAATGGGTCTCGTTAGGGTCAAAGCGGGGGGTTTACGCGTCATATCTTTTGTTTGTAAACGAGTTGATCGATCTCACTACAATGGACCAGTTTCAATGCAAGTTCAAACTTTGTGCACTCGACATTGGAATAATAATGAACCGATACCTAGTATAGCAAATTATTGGTATCGGAATGAAATTGGATTGATTTGTTTATGGAATTTTTAAAGAAAAAAAAGTACCCATTAAATTGTTATTTTTATATAATGTCTCTAAAAAGTCGTATGTAATTTAATATCTTATCTCAATATAATACTTATTTTAATATTGGTAAAGAATTCATTTGTATATTTTTACATTTGTATAAAAGTGAATTATTTCATAGAAAATAAGATTAATAGATCATCAATATCACTTTACGGTTTATCAAAGACATTTACTACTATTGGAAGTATCTCGCAAAAGTTTTTGCGAGTTGCGAACTAGAAAGATGCGCGGATAATACAAAAATATTTTTAGTTTTAGTTATTAACTTTAATTTTTTTAAATTAAAAATAGCGTTGTTAACTAACAAAGTTCAGTTTAATATAAAATGAATAATGGGAATTAAGAGATTTTTTCCATAATATAAAAATATTTATCCTATATAAAATAATAAAACTTAAATTAAGTTTTTTTTTAAACTGTTATTCTTAATATTCTTGTTAATATATACATATTTTCGTTCACCTATTTAAACCTGAAATGAAAAAAAATTAAAATTTTTAGTTACCTTTGAGTTTTTGTTACCTTTTAGATATTTATGCAAACACGTAATCAATTTCAGGTTATGTGATTTAATCAGAAAATAGTTTAATTCATTTATGAATTGGATATAAAAATAATATATAGATGTAGATATTAATATTCTAATAAACATTTAAGACGGAAAATAAAATCAGAAAACGCGCTAAAAATTTTAGGTTTATAGTAAAAGGTTTTATATGTTGTATGTATGTAACTTTAAGAATGCACGTTTATAAACACTTACTAATGTAAAAAAATTCATATATCGACAATCGATATAATTATCTAACGACGTATTTCTGAAACATGTTAGAAATTCATTTCAATCTTGTAGTGCATATTTCGACTTACAAGTGTATTTTAGTACCAGTATATATCTCAGCAAATATTTTATCTTAAAAATTGAAATTTAATTTAACACACTAAACAGTTTCGGAACACACCTTCGACGTGTTATCTCCACGGATAACTTCTATTTACCGTTATTGAATGTAAATTTTATGGAAACAATTTAGAAAGTTACATACAGTCTTATCAGTAAATACATTTGAATGTTTTGTCTCTTGAAATTTAAATACAATTCGCTTAAAACATAGCAAACATTTACTATGTAATCGTTTCTAATGTAATAGCTATATATCGGCGACTCCACTGCTGTACATCGTGTTTTCGAGATTAAGTAATCTATGACACTCGTCGATATAAAAATTATTACTTTTGTTTTTGAGTTGTACGCTCAAGGAATTCTTAAAAGACTGGATTAAGAATGTTGGCAATGGTACGTACTATACCGTACCGTACATTCCGTGCCTTAGAGAGCACGTCAAGCAATTGGTCCTGTGTCTAATCACTCTTTCAGATTCTGTCAGATTGATGTCTCTTCGAGCTGTGAGTGTGTATAGTGTTTCTTGAATTATGTGTGTATTGTGTTTTATGGGTAAATGTGCGCATTATACCCATAACCCTGCGCAAGAGCCTCTGTGGCCTAAATTAGGCACGAGGATATCATCATCATCATCATCATCAGTTATTAATGAATAATTGATATCCACAATTGAGGGCCTGCACCAAAGCCCTCGCGGTAAAAAATAATTATCGAATGTAATATTATAATTTCAGCGAATAACAAAAAAATAACTTTAACGTAACTAATTTCATTACAGTTAAACTATAATAACTTCATCAAATATGTATGTATATATATTAAATTATGTATTGTAAAACTTATACAGTATTTTGAATAAGAAGCCAAATAATGAATGTGCAATACAAATCAAAGCTGTCGTTCATTTTTAATATTGTACGTAATGTTATATTAATTACGCACTTTAAAAAGTGCTTGACTACGCTATGCTCCAAGGCAATGCGAGCCTAGGGGCCCACGTCCACGTTATGTTATTATCTAGGTAGGCATTTAACTAAACAACTTAAACACCAAACTTTACTACAATTATTTGTGAAGTTACTAATATTATAATGAAGTTTAAATAAAAATTAAAACTGATTATTTTTCTCGCCTAAATGACTTGCTTGGATATTAAGGAAATTATTAACATTAAAAAAAGATTTGACTCATAAATATTTACCTACCATTATCAGCTACAAACTTTATATTTTTTAATAATTTAAATATTTATATTTAGAACAAATGCAACAAAAAAAAGCAAAGCTTTTATTTAATCGACGGAACGTCAATGTTTCTCATTGGAAAGCGACCGTGGTGTGTCACTTTGAGTGACATTTTCTCACATATCGGGCAGCTAATAGCGTGAAGCCATTATCGTTTACCGCACATCGATTCAATTTCTAGCTTTTACTTTAATAGCCCAAGTAATAAGAGAACTAAACAAGAATTTTATACAACAACAAGGTTATATTCATCATTTTATTTGCAAACATTGTTAATATTATATAATATTACCGTTTCTTGACTATTATTTATAAGCATATTCATTTCTAGAATACAAATAACCTCGATATTTTTATTGTAAACTAAATAGGTACGACATCTCTTTATATATTAATACCCAGAAATTAGAATGTTATTTTCCATGTTTGCTTCTATAATTGATTTCAAACAGTATTTTATAAGGAGCTATGTTTGTTATTTAAGGTTTTGTTATCTTGTTTAAGACAAAAAAGGTAATAAAAGTAAGTAAAATTGCGTTGGTATTGATACGACTCTCAATAATCTTGCACTGGTTGCTAGCACAACACAGATTACGAGATCCTGGATTCAAATACCGGGCAAGCATGTACAACTCAGATTTTTTCCGAAATAAGCAAAAAATCACTTTTATGTATTTCTAATTAGCCTAAGGGTTGACAGGTAGGAAGTGCCGTCAAACATTAAATCCATCTCTTGTTCCAACTACACAAACAATATTTTAAATGAAATAAATAAATGAATCACAATATTTTCATTCACTAAGAACGATGCCCTTAAAAACAAAACCACACGAAAAACAAATCAGCTCATATCTTTACCGATATGTAACTAAATAGACTTATATACCAACCCACAACCTTCAGTTCATAATTATTTATTACGTAAACATACAAAAATAGGCTATCTCGGATCAATGTTTATGAAAAGTTTTATTATGATCGCATTTATCTCAGACATAAATCGGTTAACAATTAATGTAATGTAACGCCAATCAAGCCGAGATGCCCTTTAATTAGACTGGTCTAGTTTGCATCGCAAACGAGCCTCGGATTATTAATTACCTACCTTACAAGTCTTGCTAGTGTGTTAGTGCATACTTAATACAGGATTTGCATAAGCCTCTTGTGCTTGTGGGGAAACCTTGAGTCCACTGGAAGCAGAGAAAAATCACGCTTACTCTTTAAGTGACACTTCCTTTATAGTTTTTTTTAATTATTATTATTTAGTTCAATTAAGCTTATCATAAATATAGGTTATGTTCCTTATATAATTTATAGTCACTGTATATATTTATATAATTAATATTAAATGTTCCGGTTCCAATTACTTTATTCTTTGAGGAATTCGACACGTAATAGTGATTTATCGATTATTATTAAACACATAATTTGTAAACTAACGGTAAGAAAGTTTTTTTTTTATCATACAACTGTTATAATTATATACTGATATTATTATTAAACTTTACTCATTAAAGATTATATAAGTTGAAAATTATAAAAAAAAACGATCATCGATCATTAATTTGAAACGATAGAAGTTAGAAAAAAATTAAATACATAATTTGTTTCAATATTCATTATATTCATAAGGTTCATTCTGTTGATTTGAAATTGTCAGAATCTCAAGAATATATTTTAAAATGGAACAGTATCACATATGTATTTATCACATTATCACAGTTTTATTAAATTGTAAGCTATGCGCTTTATATTGTGGAAAACATACTGAACGAGCAACTTGTTATAAGTGTGATGGGATTTTCTCATAACTTGACAAGAAATATATCAAGATTGACACGATATCATTAAGGGGATTATTTATTTCCTTATCAATACACATGAGCTATAATTTCACCTGAATTACGTATTTATTACTAAACAACTTGTATGAAATGCCGTCGTTTCATACATTGTATCATAATAATTTAAAAATAAAGTAACAGCTTTTTGTTGTTCGATTAACGGGCTAAGGCTTCCTTTATAAGTTTGTCGCTTATTCCACTACATTGCCCCAAAGCCGGTGGTACACATGTGGCATGTTTTCACCCGAAAAACGAGGGTTTCCTCCTCATTCCTCGTGATTTTTTCCCATGGTGCTTGCTCAGGTTTGTCCTATATTAAGTCTGAATATGTATCCACGCAAAAAATACTATTAACAAAATATTGTTAATAGAGCAGTATTTGATAATTACAAAAATTGTTAAAAATACTTATTTTGGTGGTTATTTATTGAAAATTCCAAACTGGCCTGAAGACGTGTAGAACGTCACGACTCGCCAATTAATCGCTGCCGTGAATTTTAACCGCCATTCGAGAGTTATCTTAGCGTGAACACTCTTTCACTCCATCTGTCGCGGGACTAAACACTGACTCCAGAGTGCCTGGAAGCGCGAACGCGAAACCACGAAAGTCTATTATAATCTACAGTTGTGTTTCACGGCTTTCGCGCCGCGATTTAGAGCTTGATAGGGTCTGACACTGAGGACTGATTTTTTAAAAAATCAGAAGTAGATTCTTGACAATAAATACACAATGAATGTAGTTTCTATACATACTCGTATTAATAAAAAAATATTAACTTTTTTTGACTTTTACTATTTAATTTGCTATTCCGGCATATATCGTATTTGAGTCCGTCCTTAAATATTAAATTAAAAACTTTGTTCCATTTCGCCCTCCATGTCACGTCTTATTTTACGGACATTTAGAAATGTTTACTACAACTTTGTTTGAATTTAAATTCGAAAACTGAATATTCTGGCAATATTTTAATATACGAGTGCATATTTATTTAAATGAGCAATTTTTCATTTGTATATTTCCGCTTGCCAAGCGTAACCGTCAGAATAGGATACTGGCAGTCTTACGTTACTGGCAGTATGATGAATAAATAAAATTTGAGATTAAAACATACGACTGTCAGCTTTTAGTTGATGAATAACATGATTTACAATAACAATGAAAAATGAAAATGTATATAAAACAAATATATTTATGTTACGTGGTAGCGCTTTGTGCAAGTTCGTCTGATTTGATGATACCATTCTCTTATGAGATATTCTGATAAGAGGGTATCAAACCAGACATCATTATAAACAAACTACAAAACCATAGCCATATAAAGCGAACGAAATCATATTATTGTATCCAATTATTTAAATGAATCGCAAAATAAAAAATGTAAACTTTGTTTCCAGGTAATGCCTTGAAACGCAAAAAAACCTTAAGTCATCACTTTGAGCCGGTAATTAAAATATTAAACATCACGGTGCCATATATACGCGGTAATTATTCAATTAACTCGCGTAATGATGTGTAATACGGAATTCCAAATAGTTCAACTAAATGTTTCTTATATGGTATTATTAAGTGGAATAAAGAAAGTATATATTATTTAGAACACAAATGTCGATCTGATATCTATTCAAATGCAAGATATATATAACTTAACATTTGGCAACAAACGCATCTCTCGGTTGTATGGTTTTATGTAATAAAAAATTATCTTAAACTTACAAAGAGCATTTATTTAATATAAGAATATACTTTACACATATGTACATTCACGGCCTTATTTAAAAACGTTACTCAGCGGCTGTTTAGTTAAATACAGATTTTGCTCTTTCTGACATTATTGATTTGACATTCGAAAGACGAAGACAAAGCATTGTTTAATTGATCACCCGCTAAACAACGTTCACGAGTAAGACCTATTTTCACTTCACACGTAAAAAGACGAACACGTGCTCGTCTTAGTCTAGCTAACTACCAATCCGATTGAATAGATCATTTTGTGTTATATAGTCCGTTTATAACATCAAGCTGCAATCTTAAGGATCCGAACAGTAGTGTATATTTGTATTTTTACAGGTATGTAGCCATGCGGACGAGCAAATAGACCACCTGATGGCAAGTGGTCATTAATGCCCATAGACATTGACATTGTAAGATATGTTAACCATCGCTTACATCGCCAATGCGCCACCAACCTTGGGAACTAAGATGTTATGTCCCTTGTGCTTGTAATTACACTGACTCACTCACCTTTCAAACCGCAACACAACAATACCAAGTTCTGCTGTTTTACGGTAGAATATCTGATGATTGGGTGATTACCTACCCAGACGAGCTTGCACAAAGCTCTACCATCAGTTACGTTGTATGTACATATTTATGTCTGTATGTATGAATGTATATGAGTCAGTCTTTTGTTTTTATTACAAGGATATATAAACAATATTTCTGTTTAATTACATGCTACATTCACACAGCGTACACGTTTTTTTCGGCGATGGCGTTCGCAGTTGTACTCACCAGGAAAAAATCCACAGCTGTTCATTTTACAGGTCAGTTTTATCCGATACGTTTTTTTCGGCGATAGCGTATGTAGTTGTACTAGCGAACACACACGCTCGACAGTATTACGGATCCAATAAACACATAAATCCGATGCGTTAAAAACGGTCCCGTAAATACAGTTTGAACACAACTAAGTTACAAAGGATTCGAAACGATCCTGTAAAAACAGACCTTATGTGTGAATGCGCACTGAAATTAATTTGATGTTTTGATTTGAATTTTGATTTGACAATTGCAAGAAGAAGAATTAGAGAAAATTAAATAAAACATTGGGGGTAAACCCATAACAACGGTGCGGCACCGGCCACAGTGTAACGGCACAGCACCGCTGTCGGGAGACGGCGCGGTGTCGTGCCGCAGCACGGCGCCGTGTACAGTGCACCGCAAAGTTTTGCGGTTGCTTACGATAAGTTCGCATTTATAAAAATGACTGACAATTTATATGGTTTGAGGTGTTTAATTGGAGGTTCAAATCCGGGAAGCATCACGTAGTTTACAATTTTAGTTGTAGTGGAAGAACGACATATAAACTGTCAGCTATTTTTATTAACACGGGCGTACGAATCGTAAGCAACAACAAAACATTGCGGTGCACTATACACGGCGCCATGCTGCGGCGCGACGCCGTGTATGGTGCACCGTTTCCCGGCAACGACGTCGTGTCGTTACACGGTGGCCGGTGCCGCACCGTAGACATGGGTCCACGCCCATATTCTTTATAGTTTTTAGGTGATAAAGTGCTTTTAATGAATCTAATCTGCGGATTATATTTAAAATACGTATATAAGTACACAGGATATAAAGCAAAATTAAAATGATTAGAATTTTTGCTTTAAATCCCCTTTTGAGTAGTTGTTCATCTGTGAGTTATGCTAATCAGAGTCGAAAAACTTATATATTTAATTTTTATAAATATTATAATATAACGTCTGTAAATATTTATAAAGTCAATGTGTTAATAATATTACATGGTGCATTGACTTTTGTTCAACGTTGACCTCTTTTGTTGTCTAATAGCTGGATTCATTGCAGCGTAAGGGCGATTAAAGAACCCACACCTACGTTTTAGCTATAATAATATGGTCTGCCATGTCTAGACAGTCTTGGGTATTTTGTAGAACATTTGAAGCAGAAATAATGGCATTCGAAAATGTTTAAGTGAACATTTTGATTCCATTCACTGTAGGTAATTAATTACTATACGGCGAAGCATAACAGAGTGATAATTTCAGCAGTCTATGTATGCTTATAATTATATGTTAGTATTTTCCTGGGTAGCTCGCTAATAAGCGAACTGTCATATTTTGACAAATGATTTAGCGTTAGCCTTGTCATAATATTATAGGGCTATGTGACGTCATATTTCAACATGACGATGATAAGCTTTGTCTAATATGCTTAAGACAAATAAACAAGCATTGACACATATATCGAGTTTGATATCAAACCAACGTGACACAAATTCAAAATGTCCTAAATAAAAGAGATCTTGTGTTTGTGTTTTGCTAACCAAAACCGTGTAGTGCGATACTTAACATTTTTTTTCTCGCAGTGGAAGCCTTCAGAAGGGTACCCGGGTCCTGTGGGAGTGGAACCGGGTTAAGTGGGATTCTAACCCACTAAAACCACTGCGATGGCCGTTCTCAGCATGGATCGGAGAGGATGCGGGATCGTGATAATTTAACGCCTTCGCGGCCTTCCGAACCAGATTTTTTACATGAAAAATCTGGTTCGGGGAGATCGAGATCACTTGCCTTCCATCTGAGGCGAGTTCGCTGAACGCCTGTGGAGTGCAACAGTGCAGTATAAAGTCGAAGAATTAATATTTTTTAATGTTATAGTCAGACGGGCGAGCAAATGGGCTACCCGATGGTAAATGGTCACTACCTCCGTAGACATTGGTGAGGTAAGAAATAATAACCATTCCTTAAATCAGCAATGCGCCACCAGCCTTGGGAACTGATATATTACGTCCCTTCTGCTTGTAGTTACACTGTCTTACTCACTCTTCATGCTGGAACAATATACTAAGTATTGTTGCTTAGCAGCATAATATCTGATGAGTGGGTGGTACCCACCCAGACGGGCCTGCACAAAGTACTACCACCAGGTTGTTGGAATAATATTGTTTAATTAATTAAACATTATTCATAAAGTTTAACTAAATAACTATACTATTATATACTATTCCTTTCAAACAATACAGTCTCTAAGATTGGATACAAAACATCAATTAAGCTCACCGTTATGGTACCTGAATACTGCAGAGCATAAATTTTGCTTAGTCGAAATTTTAAACGTAGATGGTGCTTAAAATTCATAATTCTGGGAACAAATATTTAGTACTCTTTTTTGTTAGTTACCTGTAAAAATTCTCTTTAAAAATGTTCATTAGATAAATCTATTCGTGTTTTTATTTTAGTTTTATATCACTTGATAACAAAGGTTGGTAACTACTTTTAAGCTACGTGTATATAAACCAAAGAAATATGGAACCTTACGTTTGTCGGTCGGCTTATAATAAAAATAAATATGTTTTTTTACAGGACAAAATAATTCCTTAGCACTGCGGTTGGACATTTACAAGCAACAACTTTACTTTAACTTTTCTACAAAAATGCAAAGGAGTAAATACGGTTTCAGCAGTTTCTTATTGGTTTTCGGTAAAATACATTCGGAACCGGTGGTAGCTTCACATTTGAAATAATCGTGTAAAATAATATTCAAAAAGTGCTTAAAGTAATAGCTTGAATATTGTTTGAAAAATTTTATATTCCATTATCTAAAATTATTCTTATATCAAATTTAATAGCATGTCCTTACGACGAACTACCACATGCCTTAATATTTTCTCATAGATAAAGGCTTAAATTCAAGAGAATCTTTGTATTATAGTATGTCAAATATTTTATAAGCCTTAGTAACTCAATTTAGCTTAAAGTGTTACAATAGAGTCATTTATCGATAACTAACTATGAATATTCATAGATCGTCGCACGTATAACTAATTTCGTATTAAAATTTTCAAATACGATTCTAATTCTTTCTTAATGTGTTTCTGCTATATATTTTCTTTAAATGAAATATTATTTTACAAAAGCCGTTTTTGTTTTAATTGAATTTGGCTTTACTAAAGACTTTCATTACGAAGTTATAAAATTTATTATAAGTAAGTTACATTTGATGTGAACATAAAATATTCATATCAAACTAAAAACAACTAACAAAGCCCGTTGACTATTAAATAGCGGTAAGTAACAATTTTCTAAAATTGAATTCCGGCTAATACTAGCAATTTGCATAATAATCGAGGTTTCCTATTAAAGTATTCGCTGTTATTTCGAATTTCTTTTTCACCTCATAAAAGTGTATTAATATGTAAAGTTAGCTGGATTTTTTTATACCTGTAAGACTTTAGTGGTGTCTTAAAATTTTACTAAGGTAATATGCAGTTAGGATTTCTTATGCACCCTGGTATATACGGAAAATATCTATATAAGAAATTCTCCTATACTTGGGAAAATATCTACAAAAGAAATTCTTATATTCTCATAATATTTTTGAATGATATAAACAAATTATTCAAAATATTTGTAATATCACATTTCAAAGCGAGGAAGGTTGTCGTGGCCAATTAACTGAAACATCCTCGGGCTTATTTACGTGAAACATTCATTCATTTGAAGGAATTGGATTTAAAATAAATGATATTATTTTCAGCATCGGAAATGTTACTCGAATACAATGTTCTAAAGACAGTCGCAACATAATCTTACTCGAAAGAGCTCATACTGAAACTTAAGTGATATTTCTGAATAATATTTTAAAAACATGTCTTATGATAATGACGGACCACTGATTTTTATTATATTTTGGTTAACATATACGTTATGTAGCCTATGTTTAACTACAAGCTATAATATTTTTTCAAGCAGTGGAAACCTTCAAAATGACGGCCGCGATGACCGACTTCAGCGACTTCATAGGCTGCGGTCTCCCGTGTTGTGCACCAATCTTGGCCCAGTGAAACTGTCCTCAGAAGGTGAAGGCGATCTCGCACCCACCCCTCCTGCACACCTTGCTAGTACGTACGACAGTGCAAGACCATCTAGTCCGCCGTTGTCCTCGAGGCCGCCTGAAAAGCCTATGATAACAAAGCTTTTAGAATATCAAAAGAACAGACAAAACCTATTTAATGAATGATATTATTTGTTTGCTCTTAAACCTTTGCAATTTATAAGTGATCAGTGTGTTTTAAGCATAGTGCAAAAAAAATTGGTAGATTTTTATCACTCGCCTAACTGGATGAGAAAATTTCTTGGGAATGTTGCCCGACTTTGTAACAGCGTGTAAATGTTCAGTGTGCCTTAGTGGATGTTTTCTCCGCCGAGCACGAGATGAATTATATATATAGGCCTCTGCATCTTTGACAGATGATTTAAGCGGCATCGCGAAGGCACTTGCGTTCATGACTGAAAAGACCAATGCGAGAGAGGATCCTCCGGCCGCACTTCCGACAAGTGTATGCGCCCCCAGATGGGCGGGGGTTTGAAGCCCGCTCATAACGCCTAGTGCGTTTTTCTTTTAGTAGTTTAAACCAGTCATTGTCATGCTTTGATTGACCTTCGTGAATAAGGCGTCGCCACTTGGCACGGTCCTCTGCCAGTTCCTCCCATCGATTGCTAGGGATGTTAAACGCAACCATATCACGCTTAGCGCAATCTTTGTAACGGAGCATAGGCCGCCCAACAGACCTCTTTGCATCCACAACCTCTCCCAGTAGTATTTGCCTTGGAAGACGGGTCTGCTCCATTCGATGCACGTGTCCCAGCCACCGTAACCGTTTTTTTTTTAGAATGGCCATGATGCTAGGCAGCTGTGCCTTGCCTAGAACAGACTCGTTTGTCACGCGATCCTGCCATGTGATGCCCGGAATGTTCCGAAGACAGCGCAAGTGAAATGTGTTTAGTCGGCGTTCTTGTTTTGCGTACGTTGTCCACGTTTCTGCTCCATACAAGAGTGTGCTTAGGACAAATCAAACGAGATGAATTATAAACACAAATTAAGTACATTTGAAAGAATTTCTGTGATTCAATCTTCCAATATTTTTTTATTTTTTATATATGCAATAATTATATACTCAACGTTATTTTTATATATACAATCATGATTGGAGTAATACAACACATTCACATACATACAGCATTAGAAAGAGATAACTATATTTAAGCCCTGATAAATAAGTTCGGAAATTGTGTACTAATTAATTACTTAGTAGACAATTGCCTCTGAACTGCCGATTAATTAATCCGCTTCAATTCTTAATATAATTTTCCGGAATAAATATTTATTACGAAATACATATTATGTCTTATCAAGTATCCGTATGTTTTAAATAATATATTACATCTACTATAACATAAGTTATTTTGATAAAAATAGTAACAAGTTTACAAACACGATTGGGAAAGATACGCTTACCAAGTTTCCGACTCTGCATAATCAATGCTTCCTTCCTGGAAAAAAGTATTCGATTCTTTATTACTGCAGACATTTTCATATGTTTATAGTGATTATATATATAATAGAAATGGATCAAGGTATATCAGCTGTTTGAGCTGTTTGACCAATTATTTTCAAACTTGGCGTTTAGGTATTTTTTTGTTTTTTATAAAATAGGCAAGCGGACGGGCAGAGACATTGTCGCTAAAAGAAATATTAAACTTTCCTTACATTAGGCAAAGTTCTAACCACCAAGTATATTTATAATCATCAGAATATATGTATTTTTTCAGAGAGAAGATTTTTATACCGTTCAAATTATTGTATTTTGCAGCTAGATGGCGCTGCAGCTCATTAACTTCTGTTCCGTTAAATCGATGGCCATGAAAATTGGCATAACATATAGAAATATAGGACAACGTTTCTCGGGTTTTGCTATTATCTATAAGTAACATGAGACTAATAATAATAATAATAATAATAATAATAATAATATCCTGGGACATTTTTCACACACGGCCATCTGATCCCAAATTAAGCTTGTACAAAGCTAGTGCTATGGGAACCAGACAAAATACATAATTATATAGAAAATTACACCCAGACTCAGGACAAACAGACATGTTCATGCACACAAATGTCTGTCCTGGGTGGGAATCGAACCCACAACCTTCGGCGTGAAAAGGTAAGTATCTACCAACCACGCCAACCGGCCCGTCAAACTAATAGAATTTTATTCTATGTATGGTAAAATATTTTCAACTTGTCTTATATTTGGATAATATTAAATGTATGGTATGTAAGCTTTTCGATTGAACGATTTGGTTTCTTTGCTTTTACAGAATTAAAATTTGTAAATATTATATAATATTATTACTATTTGTATTTTCAATTTTTTTTTTTGTTAAGTTTATCTTCTAAATGTAAGAAGTCTATTAATTTTAGTTCTATAAATATTATTGAAGGAAAACATCGTGAGGAAACCTGCATGTGTCTAATTTCACTGAAATTCTGCCACATGTGAATTCTACCAACCCGCATTGGAGCAGCGTGGTGGAATAAGCTCCAAACCTTCTCCTCAAAAAGAGGAGAGGAGGCCTTTAGCCCAGCAGTGGGACATTCACAGGCTGTTACGGCAAATATTATTTTAAACATGTAATGTTTGAAATTTGACTATCTTTTGTTAAGCTATTTGCTGTTATTTAGGTTAGTTTATGGATGTTTTCCTATAAAAGGAGCGTAAACATAGTCGTATAAATATTAATTAATAAATTTGATTGTTAAATTGCGAAGTGTATTCCTTGTTGGAGATAATAATAAAAAAAAATTAAAATAAAAAATTTAATATTTAGTAATAAAATACCTGAAAGTTTATTAAAATGTACAAAATGTCACGTGACTATAAAACGCACTATGAATATTTATGACTGACGTCATAACTTTAATGTACTTTCAACTTACTTATAAAGTCAAACTTAACATGAACTGTACGTACTTCAGCAGTACTCAGTTCAATAATTTATTTTATCTCATATAACTTATTATAATATTGAAAAAATATGTTTATTATTAAAATAATGAAAATCCTTCGAATACCTATCTGTTAAAACCGATTCTGTACGTTCTTAGTGATAAAAGATATTCTAAACAAAGAAACATAGCAAATGCATTAATGGCTTATTCGAAGTTGTATAAAAAAATCAAATACAGTCTGCAAGGATTATCTCGTTTCAAGCATTTTGCGCCTTACAATCTTAATAGCATTTTTTGTGCAGTTACAATATTGTGCGTTATTTGCATTTTGGCTGCTTCTGTTGGCGCGTATATGCGACTCGTAAAGTCAATTCAAGAATTCATTGTATATGTAAAGCTTATTTTATTTTAAAGATCATTGACCTTTCTCTATGAAATGCCAACCAACAAATTTTGTTGTTAAGTCTTTTCTATTGTGTTGATAGATGTATGTGGTAAAAAGTGGACATAGTCGTATAGTATAAGTTAAGAAATACGATTATTGGCACAGTGATAGCGCAAGAATGAATGCGTCGCGAGTTAGTTTCGAATTCAAATTGATTCGTTTTAAAGATTATATGTAACAAAATCGATGTAATTATGTTTGAGGACGATTATTGCATGAGCCCGTTGCTTGTTAAAACTAGATTCCAACAAACCGATGTATGTATACAAAATCTATGTACTTTGCTTCCGTTTGTTGAGCAAAAACGTATTTGTCTAATTAGCAAAAGATGCGTGTAGTGCGGGTGCACATTACATCAGAATTTCAACCCAGCACATACAGGACATACAGGGCGGTGAAACATCCTTAGAAAATATTGAATTGTCAACACAACAATAAAACATATATGAAAAACTTAATAAACTTGCCCATATTTGAACTCAATAATTCAATCAACAGCCAATCGTTGTCCACTGCTGAACATAGGCCTCTCCCAAGGTGCGCCAAAGCTCCCTGTCCTCCGCCTTCCGCATCCAGTTGGTGCCCGCCACCTTCTTAAGGTCGTCGGTCCACCTGGCTGGAGGGCGCCCTACGCTGCGCTTGCCGATTCGCGGTCTCCACTCTAGGACTCGTCTGCTCCAACGGCCATCGGTCCTACGACATACGTGACCAGCCCACTGCCACTTCAGCCTGCTAATTTTGTAAGCAATGTCGGTAACTCAATAATTATTCCATACATATTGTAAATAAATATTACAAATGCCAAGATTAGTTTAAAATGTAATGTATATTCTACTTCCCTTTGTTTAAAACAAACCAATTACCCATTATCATAAAGAACAGAGTTCTTAATAAAATCACCGCAGATTTAGTATATTCTAAACCAGTTACAACCGGTTCGCTCATCTATTAAATCCAGATAATCGCGTACATCGTGCATTGTCTCTGAGGACAATCGCGATCGTATTTATCGAGCTTGTTTGCTGGGCGATGGCGATATTAATTATTCAAGGTATTTTCTAAGCTCTATATTATTCTATGTAACTGATTTTGTAGACGCTGTCGCTGGTAATGGTCAAATTATGTATAGATTTAATATATACGTTCAAATTATTAAAAAAACATAAGGATTGCATATAAAACCTAATTTTAAATACATTTAATAGCGCTAAAATAAATATGAGAAATGTCTCTTAACTTTTAGTCGATTTTTAAATCATATGTGTACGGTTTCAATTTTATTTTAATATTCGTTGATAGTTTTACAGTTTGCTCTTGTCTTTATTCAGATATCAATCTGTCGATTCCCATCAACTTAAATTCAAAACGTCAAGAAATAAAATATATCAATAATAGGTATTGTTACCGACATCTGTTGCCAAATTTTAATGAAATAGAGGGAGTAAAAATCAGTTTTGTGCGTGTCTCGTGAATTTCGTAACAGATGCTACCGACGCCTTTTTATATCGTTATATAGTGAAAGGGAAAACATATTTCAAGAGGGCCATTAGCACGTTCTCCTCTAAGTAAGGAAATAATGGATGCCTGACTTATGTTGTTGCTTTTTACTGAGTAGACTGATATGTTTGGATAGTCAAGGTATACAAAGGTTTGTTTACACTTCACACAATATTGTACAAGAATATTGCAAGTGCAGCAACAAGTTTTGTTAAATGACATTATTAAAAAAATAAAAAGAATTAAAAAGTACATTAACTAAACTAAACGTTTTTTTTTATGGAACAATAAACGAATACTAAAAATAAAATTAGTATGAGAGATAAAAGTGTAAAGAATAATTGTAATCCTTGACAAAGTTCTATGGATATTTTGGTTCTGCAAATGGGCTTATCTTAACATATTAACAATTTATTACACGCGCGGGGCGTAAGTGTGCACCGCCGATATATTTTACTTACTATTACTCATAGAATAAAGCCAGAATCTTGCAGTTTTCTGTACCTGTTGCGTTTAGTTAACTATTCGATAGTGTTCCGACAACAGCGTCTGTACATGTAACTTTTCTATGAAAATGTTTTAGTTCTATAGGCGTACACCACGCATAAATAGACTTGCTACTCGACAAAACATATGCACGTTCGCTCACGCACCAGCGAAGACTATAACAGACAAGAACAAATTAAAACTACCCTACTTAGAGTTAAAAGAAGAAAATTATGAAGAATAACAGGTACCATACCAAACTCTTCGATCTCACAGATTAATATAATGTCATTTTTGTTGGAAAAATATAAGAATCTTAATCTTAGGGAGATTTACATACTTCCTGACTAATAAAACAAAATCTGCTCTTGAGTGAGTCCTCGTGTTTTAGAAATAATGTTAGTTATCAAATATTCGTAAACATGTTTGTGGGATAATGATACTTCAAGATCTTATGTTTATTTATTTATAAATTATTATATACATAGTGGTAGAAAGCAACAAAATGTTTTATTTTTGGATAAACATCAAAAGGATGTTACAATTTGGGATAGAGAAAGACGGTTGGATGCCATGCTTGTGGAAAGGACAAAGATAGATCGACCAGTGCAACACGTCACGATATCATATGTAAAAACGCAATGACTATAAATATAATATGCTTATTCTATGACGTAAACAAAGACCGAGTGACCTCAATAACTTGACTTAAAAAACTTTAATTCCCTGTGTTTGTAATCTCGTAGCGTGCGTGTAACAGAGTGCTAAGTTACAGGATACCATTTTTAGAACTTTATAGTTTCAATATCACCGAGAAAATAGGCATTTTATAAAATAATATAATACTGCTGATAGTACTTTGTGCCAGCCCACCTGGTATCACGCACTCATCAGTTATTGTACCGCTATCTTTTTTTAACTTTTAAATAGATATTTTCTAACGACATAAAAACACTTGAGCCAAGAGACGAGATACAAAAATTTTAAATAAATATACCATTTTCATCTATTTGTAATTCCGATAATAGTCAAGATTATACTCTGACATTACGGCATGGATGGTTTCTAGCCAATTCTTCTCGGTAGACCCAACTCCGAACTGATGTAACCATTAACGTTTCAAAAGTAAATTTAAATAAAATATATTTTGGTTTGGTTTGATTTGAGTTTTACTTATATGCTCTTTAATTGAGTTCATTAAACAAGTATTTTGGTGTTTTAAAAAAGCTACCAGTAACGAAAAAATATAACATATCGTGTGATCTTTACGAGCGAAAAGCTAGTATGTGATAAATTTTGTCGCTAGTCTAGATGAAAAGAAGCGGAATGAAAACCTACAAAGTTTTTTCCAGGGAATTGAAACAGGAATATTTTGTTTATTTTATATATCAGGACCATCGTCTCATCAAATTATATTGATGTAGAAAATAGAAGATACAATGAAAAAATAGCATTTGATTCGGAAATTTAAAATACGAAACGTATAAAACTCCACAGAATGCAATTCAAAGCAAGGTAAATGGGACAAAGCGAAAGCCAAAGGGAACTTACGTTTGCTTACCCAAAACTCAAACAGAAATAATTCATATCGGATTTGCGAATTTAAAATGCAGGCAGTTTTCACTCGTCACAAAGTTAAAGTTGTATCTACAAGCGACTTTCTATTGGTTCTCATCTGGTTTTTATCTTTCAGTTGTACGTAACATCATACTTATATATTTACCTATTTTATCTGAATGCTTTATTAGCTTTTCTTTTTTCTCCTACGGTTCTGAAGATATTTTGACAAAAATATTTTGTCTCTTTCATTTGTGTAATTCATATGTAAATAGTACGAATGAGTGCTTTTAGACTATTGATTATTTATGTATATTTGTTATCAATGACCAACTCTTAATAATTTTACTGGTGGTAGGGGCTTTGTGCAAGCTCGTCTGGGTAGGTACCACCCATTCATCAGATATTCTACCGCAAAACAGCAATACTTGATATTGTTGTGTTCCGGTTTGAAGGGTGAGTGAGCCAGTGTAATTACAGGCACAAGGGACATAAAATCTTAGTTCTTAAGATTGGTGGCGCATTGGCTATGTAAGCGATGGTTGACATTTCTTACAATGCCAATGTCTAAGGTCGTTTGGTGACCACTTACCATCAGGTGGTCCATATGCTCGTCCGCCTTCCTATTCTATAAAAAAAAACAGCTAAAAGAAATGCCACACTAAATATTTTTTTAATTACCTTTTAATAGAGATTTTAATGATGAGTAGGCTGTATATAAGTGATCATGACTAATCTAGTTTTCTTTTTTATTATAAGGTCAGATTATTGAATGTGTTGCTGCGATAAAAAGGGAAAACAATGCCTTAATTTTCACAAAGCGTAGAGAATGCATTTTAATCGAAACAGCACTCTGCTGAATTGCTAAGCGCTATCGAGTGTGCGTGCACTTACATATTAATCAACGGTTTTGTGAAGGTGGTGCAGATTTGCGATATCCGCTCTACTCTATCTACCTTCATATTTTGATTGAAAGCCTTTTCAATCGAAGTGCGCTTGTCTACCATTTATTAAATTTAGGAATGAAAATATGTATAATTTTTTTTCGTTATTTCATTAGCAAACTCGAAACTTATTTTATTGCTGTATTTATTTTATTATATTTTTTCTTTATTAAAACATTAAGTATAAAATGAAATACTAAATATAGTAAATATGAATATTTATTTACCATTTACATTTTTAGTTTTGAACTGCACTAGGTGTTTGGTTCTGCTCTGTACTAATTTGAGTAAATGCAGCGGATCATCTAGGCGTGCAGTGTAATGAGATTTTAATCGAAGATGAAGGCTCAAACTCAAGCAAGCACGACTAAATTTACTACAAACATTTTACTTAAATGAAGAAGAGACCTTAGCCCAGCAGTGGGACATTTACTTTCTATTTTTATTTTATTAAAACTTCAGTTATAAAATGCAATCGAACAAATATACAACTTGTAATAAATAATAATGAAAATTATTACATAACATATTTGAAAAACATTTCAATGTTGTGAACATTTTCGAGAGAATTGATTCAGAAACATTGGTCGGCTCGGCTCCATGCAGTCGCCTTTTATTTTATCCATCGCAGTTTAACAACTTGCACAAAAAGCAAGTTTTATTGTACTTTTTGTAGTCTGTTTGATAGTTGATGACCGGTCCTCGTATCGAGTGTCTTTACGAGGGTCAGTGATTGATGATGAGCATGACGGCACACTATGCTGACTTTGCCCGCGATTACATACATATAGGTATCTATAAATGCTTATGCTATTCAGCTTTTTAATTTTTCGCAGTTTTGCTCCGTTTTGTATATGAACACTATAACATGGGAATATAGTGCGATTTTTTTTTACTTATTCGATAGCGTTGACGTTAATTGCGATTTGTATGGAAGTCTGATTATTGTCACTAGACGGCGCTGTTTTCATTCTATGCAAAACGTACTTAACGACGAATCGGCGTACAAATAAGTAAAAAAAAAACTCGCAGTAGGCACAATGATAATAAAATGATATCGACAGTACATCAAATGAAAAATATATATTTGTACCGTCGATAAAACAGACGTATTTTTTAAATATTGTCTTTGTTTGTGTTATCTGGGTTTTATTGAAAATCAATCGAAATTGCCTATATATATACCCAGAAAGCGCGCTAAAATTAACAAATATTAAAAAAAAAAAACACTATTTGAAAAGGAAGTCTGTTTAAAGTTGGATCGAGTTGATTGTACTCAGCAGACTCGGTAATATTTGCATTACTACGAATAATCGGCCGAATAACTCTGCTTATATCGAATTGAATTAAAATAAAAATTTTAGGTATTTAATTTATAGTTTCAAAAAACCAAATAATACCAAATAGGAATAAAATCGTTACTTAGTCTAACTTGTTCAATCTAGCGTCACGAGTGACAGAAATTATGCAAATATATTTTAGTAACTTTTATTTTTACAATCTGTGTGAACATTTTTTTATCCCCAGTTCACATCCAGTTCAATGAAGATAAACAATAATTGTATTTCCATATTCAAAACTTCTGAGTTAAGAAAATTGTAAGAATAAATAAATGCAATTATACAAGTTTTAAGTTTGGAATAAAACATGAAATTTTATATATTTCTCGAGCCCAATAAATTCATAACTGTGTATCTTTCGAGTTCATTGACATTGTTTATCGCTCGTTAAGTTTCATGAAGATTTCGTCACCGATTTGATATTAATAATAATTATTAGTAAGATTATTTAACAGTATAATAAACAATCAATCAATCAATAATTCGTGGTCAAAATACCTTTTCCATTACAGAATTACATACCTTTTTTATTAGCCTAAAAAGTTAAGACCCGCTTAGTGCTATTAAATAAAACTTCGAATCAAAATGCAAAATGTGGATATATTTTATAAAACATCTTTCTTTAGGTATTAATATTTATCATTTAATTTCCGGAATAAATTCTTTATAACAGTGAAGAGAAAATTGAAGTTTTATGAACAAGCCGGTTGAAACAATTTTGAATTGTGTAAATCTCCCTCAAAGGTTGGGGTCTGAGGTGTGCCCCAGAGGAGGCGTATGTCCAGCAGTGGACGAACTCATGATGTTAGTGATGATGATTGATGATGGTGTACATACTGCGAGATTGTGCAAAATGCGCATGTAAAAATTTTGTTGCAATTTTAATCATCCAAAATTGAAATGGAATTTTTATTTTTAAATAATAACGTTATTCATTAGAAAAATAAATACTATTATAAAAAAATGTGGCACTACGGGACGCCCGACATATGTAAAGTATATGCATTACTTTGTGGAAAAGCTTTGTTCAAGCCTGTCTGTGTAGGTAGATACTACACAGACGGGCTCATAGTAATATATTTTACAGCCAAGGAGCAATAATGTATTGTCTATTGATGGTATAAGTGTCCAAGTTTATAAATATATATATACATATACATACATATGTAGGTATATAATATTATAGAATAGAACCTTGCTATGAAATACAAATTACCGACAAAATTTTTAAAGTGTTAATAAAATGTTGTTTAATAGCCTTTTTGAAAATTGTAAGTGTCAGTACACGTTTTATAGACAGAGGTAAGTTATTCCACAGACGGGTGGCGTGAACTGTAAGGGATTTAATATAAAAAGGAGAGAAGTGCAAAGGAATTTCGAGAAAAAGACTGACATAACGGAGGCAACGCTCGTGAGGAATTATTAAGAAATTTTAACCGTTGTTTTTATTTAATATGTAGGAGAGATGGAATTGAACAATATTCATTATAACATATTATAAATATAAGTAAATTTAAAGTTTAATTAATATTTAAGTGTAATGCACTCAAATTTAAATAAAGATATGATTTTAACTAGTATAATTTAAATTTAAAACGAGCAGTTATAACTACGCCAAAAACAAAAATAAACTTTTTGAAAGTATTACCAATCTGTTACAAGAAACAAAATAATGCATATTATATTGGTTTCAAGCTTGGATAGAATCCTATACAAACTAATAGAATAATTTATATCACAAGAAACGAAAAGGTTACCCAGTAAAATAGTAATTTAACCGCTAAGAAAAATTTAAGTTTACGTTACGTAAGCTCATTTTTTGTAATATTTAACGGGATAAAAAGGCTCGCTGGTACCTAGAATATAGTGAATTTTAACTGTTATGTACTTTTATAACTTACAATTTTGACATAATTTAACTTTTTTTATAAAACAAAGGACATATTTTAATCAATATGTAATTAAGCTAAAACCGCTCAATGGCCGGAAAGTTAGAAAATTTATCCACTTATAATAACCGATGTTTAGGCGAGATTTGAACAGAAAGTTAGTTGAAAAGGGTTAAAGACTTACAAATCAGCCCGAACATTAAAGTGCTTCAGCCAAGAAATTACAAAATGTAAAGGAAATTTCATGAATTATGTTTAATGGCTCCCTTCAATCTTCAAAGTTATGTCTGAAGTTGAAAATATTGTTGCCGTATTTGTACATTATAACAACAGAATTATATTTCGTTGGTAATTTGAATTTTCTGTTTGACATATTTCATTAAAATCATGAAGAGCAGAGTGAATGTTCAAGTAGATAGTTCTTGTTAAAAAAAGGTTATTGCTACAAATCTAGATAAATACTACTAAATTATTATTGATATTAGTTTTATATTTAGAATTGTACTTGGTGGTAATTGACGCTTTGTGCGAGCTTTTCTGGGTAGGTATTCTATGGCCAAAAAGCAATACTTTGTATTGATGTGTATGAAAGGTGAGTGAGCCAGACACATTGAATTGGTTGCGCATTGACGTTGTAATTAATGGATAATATTTAATTAAAATATTATGCCAAAACAAGTTTCACCCCAGTTCCAACAGCAGAACAAAGTTTCAACATAATCGGATAAAGAAGGCGTGAATACACACATGATAGAACAACAAGCATTATTTTTTATACTTTAATAAGGTTACTTAAACTTTATCTTAACTTTTCAACGTCAAGTCTGTCTTTGCAGATTAATTTAAAAATGTTCTCACATTTTCATTTGCTGTGGGTCTTGTGTAAAGAAACGGTGCTAATGATATTATTCTTTGACAAGTTGTATTCGTGAGTTTCTTCATAAGGACTTTTAACTGGTACAGAAACATATCGTACTTCTTTATTGTTTAAAATTTTTTAATATTCTGTGATAAAAAATGTGTTAAATTAAAATTTGTAAAATTAAAATTAAAATTTAGATTACTGTTTAAAACGTTACAAACCCGAATTAAAATTGTCGAATGTATTGAATTTATATATCTATATAAACATTTAAAAGAAGTGTAAATGATCTTTATCTACTCGTTATACCCATGTATAATTATACCGTATGTATAATTAATTTACCGGAATATTTCCTACTTATCCATGCTGGCCGTTTAATAGAAATACCGTGAACAATGCAAAGCATTGTGTGTTTTGAAACTCATGTGAGCCAACACAATTAAATCACAAGAGCCAGCAGAACTGGATTAAGCATTCTATTGTAACAAAGCGATAAATTTTCTATTCTGACCGAACAAACGCAAGTATTGCAATGTACTCAGAAAAAATATTAATTGGAAGTGTCTTGTCGCAAAATTTCTACCTTCAACAGCTGTTGTCCGACAAACAAAAAAGGAGAACCTTAACAGTGGTGTTGATGTTCTCATTTTTTCTCGCTTAAAAAAACGTATTTACGTGATTCCCCTAGATAAAGTAGCACGGTGTACTCAGCGCTGGTCCCACATGGAATACCTACTAAAAAACAGTACCCATTCCGTCAAAACATTACGGGATCTCTTGTACATTCTTCCGTGACGCCCCGAGAGCTGCTCACCTGTGCACGTGTTCCCGAGTACGAGGAACTCACTAGGCCTCGCAGTGCTTACGGCAGGGGGAGAATGTGTGTATAGCGCTAACGTCTCCTCCCCGGTCTTCTTAGGCAAATCAGATCAACGGAGGCTCTCTCCTCACGCTCTAGGTCCGCGGCTTCCTTCTGCAACAAGACATTCTCACAGAAGGACATTATCTACCTTCAGCACTTCGAGCGAGAGATCTTCGCCAACTGAGGCCATCACTGAAAGCCTCATATACTTACATGTAATAATGTTATCTATGATTAAAATAATTTACATAGTTTATGCTGTATATAAGCAAAAAATACTAACTCCAAGTTTTTTAAATTTTTATATAATGTTGTACATTATAATATGCTTTGTTAATTATTTTTCGATTATATTTAATTTTGTTCATTGGTAAAAGAATGGTTTTATTATTAAATCGAATACCAGGAGGAATGTATTGAATTTAGTGTTACTCATACAGTCTAATTAACGTGTTCCATCTTCTGGTCCATACCATCTTCATCATCTACTTGGTTGTAGGTATATGTGCAAGTCCATCTAGAGAGGTACACACTCATTAAATATTCTACCGCCAAACAGTAATATTTAGTATTATTGTATTCCAGGTGGAAGGGTGAATGAGCCAGTGTAACTACAGGCACATGTGACATCTGAGCTCCCTAGGTTGGTGATGCTCGACGATGTAAGGCATGGTTAATATTTCTTACGGCACTATGTCTATGGGTGGTGGTAACCACGTGTCATCGACCATTTGCTCGTCCACCTATACTTAAAAAAAATGTTCGTGAAGTTTATCCCCTTGCTAGTGTTGAGTGATGGCATTTTCAATTCGTTCTTTGTCTATGTAGTATGGGCTGAGCCCTTACTGGCTTAAAGGCTATCCACGTATTGTTTCACCGTTTCAACTTTTTATTTAATTTGTGAAAATTCGCATTCACTTTAATGTTTTTACAAAGAGAAATACAAAGGGAGTAAAAAAAATACAAATTTTGAAGTATTGGAAAGGTTTTAATCAAAATATATAAAAGATAAAGATAATACAAATTTGCCACAGACCAATAAACACATATACAATAATATGTAAATGTAATACTCACCGTTCGCTACTAATTATAATTTACGGTCAAAGGCATTTATTTCTTCAAAAGAATACAATTCACTTAATATGAGAAATTCCAGTTAATCGTAAAACTATATATGAATTACGGAGCAGGAAGTACTCATAAACAAATAATCTAATTCGTAAGAATCAAAATTTAACGATATTGTGGGTAGAGGAAAAATTTTAATGCACTTTGATGTTACAAATCGTCAACTTTTCTAACATCATATATGATTTCCGAAAGTCCTAGTGTAAATTGCAAAGTTTATTTGCAGAAAACGCTCAAAATTATTATGTTATTTATTTCAAGTGTTATATATTACAAGTGTCCAATAAATTAAACTTTAGTTATCGGAAAATTAAAGAACAGGAGTAACTAAGTGATAATGTCAACCGTATTACTATTTTTGATATAAATAATACGTAACTATTCTCTTGTTTTTTTTTTTTTAATAACGTAGTATAAAAAAAAACCGAAAGGAGCTGCACTAGATTTATATTATGCTATATAACATACAGCTAATTAATCTACATATATAAAAAACATGCGCTTAATATAGTTTTATGTTATAATTTCAGGTAACAAATTGCTGGGTAACATGGATTCTATATTATATCAAATATATCTTAACAGGGAATAATGATTCAAACGAAACTCGTCAAGCAGATATTTGAAATTACTTTTATACATGACAAATAAATAAATGATCAATTTGTGTACTCCCATTTACTACTGCTCATCTATCAAAACACCGTTCAAGACGTTGAGCTCAGAATCTTGAAACTTCGACCTCGGTTATTCATCAACATCCACCAAGAAAGGATTTTTTGAAATACATTTCTAAAGAAAGTTAAAAGGGTGGCATAGTTTTTGTATGAGTATTTTTTCATTATATTGACTAGAAAGCGTTTAAATATTTTTCGGCATTTTGGAGTTATAAAAATGATATATTATTATTGAAAACTATTTAACATTCGAAATCTTTTTACAGTTCTTACGGTTCTCTTCATTTTTATTTTCCGAATGAAAAAAAAATCCATCGAAATTAAAACAGACATGAAACTAAAAAATTTTTACTCTCGTCGCTTACACATATATTACTTATAGCAATATACATATTTTAATCAATATATTAAATTTTTCTTATATAATGTATACATGGATATATACAGGCCCGTTTTGGGTGGGTAACATCCATTTACCAGTTATTCAGCCGGTGTTATTACAAGCCCAAAGGACGAAACATTTTAAATTCCATGATTGGTGATGCATTGATCGTGTAAAAAGTAGTTAATATTTGTGCCTGCGCATGGACGCAGTATACTATCATAGCCAATTTACAGTACATTAAATATGAAAACAATTTACAAGTAAATTAAATATGGAAATTAAATTAAATCATCCACATCCAGTTAAAGACGAGCTTCGCTATTTTGACAATGGCAGTAAATTGATCCTTGACTGCGCTCATATCGTATTATGTGAAATTCTTGTTCAATGCGAGTTTATGTCGGTCGCTACGACTACGTGCTACGAATAAATCATAAATTGTTTTCAATTTGCACTGAAAGAGTCCACTCATAAACACTGACCGGGTTCAATTAACATTTATTAACACTGCATATAAAAAATGTTTTATATCTTCCTTACAATGATAATATATATATTCTAATATTCCGACTTTAAATATAGACGAGGTCACACGTTTGATGCCATTTTTATTTTCGTTTCTAGTTTGTTTATTTGGATAATTAAAATTTTATTCTATTGAGTCTCCAGGTCATCTTATATATTTTCGCTTCAAGTGCAATATACCGTTTGCTACCGTCACAAAATCAGAAAGAGCTTCAATATATGATTAGATAATTTTATATAAATAAGTCTTTTTAGAATGGTTGCCTCTTTGATTTTTATCATTAATAATTAAACAAAAACTACTAATCTTACTCGAAAGGCCATATCTTTATTCGTCATCTTTATGCTTCATGTTGATTTCGACATTTTATTAGTTTAGTTTGTTAAGCAAATATCGTATAAAATTATATAATATATCAATTTTTTAAATAACAATTTCTCTACATCTTAATTAATTAATGTCTTATATTGGTCATATCCAGGCAAGCCCAGTGGTAAAACGCGTGAATCTTAACCGATGAACGTGGGTTCAAACCCGGGCAAGCACCTCTGAATTTTCATGTGCTTAATTTCTGTTATAATTCATCTCGTGCTTTTCGGTGAAGGAAAACATCGTGAGGAAACCTGCATGTGTCTAATTTCATCGAAATTCTGCCACATGTGTATTCCACCAACCCGCATTGGAGTAGCGTGGTGGAATAAGCTCCAAAAACCTTCTCCTCAAAAAAGGGAGAGGAGGCCTTAGCCCAGCAGTGGGACATTTACAGGCTGTTACTACTATTGGTCATATAATTCCAACACACTATTTTAGAACCTTATTAATTAAATAATTTTTTCATGATATAGAAAGGTGAGCAAAGGGGCTACCTGCTGGTCACGACCGCCGATAGACATTAGCCATGTAAGAAATACTAACTAATCCTAAAATTGATTTACATCAATCCGCCATCATCCTTAGGGAGTAAGATGTTACATACCTTGTGCTTGTAGTTACACTGGCTCACGCAGTCAGAACCAAAACACAACAAAACTAAGTATTGCTGTTTGGCGGTAGAATATCTAATTTGTGAATGGTACGTACCCAAACGGACTTAATCCTTAATAATATGGTCTGCCTGCTCAGCTATGCACCTGGATTGCCAGCTTCCTACACAAGCGTAGCCTTCGTGTTTTAGTTGATGGTTGCGCTTCACAATTCTATGTAGTGAATGCTGGGGTCCCCCAGGGATCTGTGCTATCTCCAACACTCTTTCTTTTGCATATCAATGATATGCTCTCCCTTGGGAACATACATTGCTATGCAGATGATAGTACAGTGCATGGTGGATACCACGGACGCGCAGTGGCTGGGCGGGCGGAAACTGAGGAGAGGCGGGAGAATCTTGTCATTGAACTCGATAGGACGTTAGAGCTCATCGCCAAATGGGGCTCTGATAATCTTGTTGAGTTTAATGCCAAGAAAACACAGGTATGCGCTCTCACGGCGAAAAAGTCAACATTTTCCCCTCTTCCCTCCCTCTGTGGTACTCCGCTGGTGATGCAAAGCAAAATCGCCATGCTGGGGATTGACGTTCGCTGCGACCTTAGTCCAAGGGATTACATCGAGGCTGTTATAAAAACAGCTTCACGGAAACTCGGAGTTCTGAACAAGGTGCGGCGCTTTTTCACGCCTCAACAACTGTGCCTGCTGTACAAAACACAGGTACGGTCTTGCGTGGAATATTGCTCGCACCTTTGGGATGGCTCCGCTAAGTACCTACTTGAGGCCTTGGACCGGTTGCAGCGACGTGCTGTACGCATTATTGGCGACGTAAAGGTCACAAACACCCTTGAACCTTTACAATTGCGTCGTGAGATAGCAGCACTGAGCGCTTTCTATCGACTGTATCACGGCGAGTGCTCTGAGGAATTATTCTCTCTAATCCCTGCTTCCCCCTTCCTTCTTAAGTCCACGCGAGCTGGTTCTCGATGTCACCGCCTAACTGTGACATCAATTCCATCGCGTACAAAGAAATTTGGCAACTCCTTTCTTTGTCGCACTTCCAAAAAATGGAATTCCTTACCAGCTCACGTGTTCCCCTCCTCTTACAACCCGGGTTCCTTCAAACGAGGCGTGAAGAGGCATCTTGCGGGCCGGCAAGGCGAAGGCGGCTAGTGCAGAACGTTTTTCCCGTCTGTACTGGCCGTCGTCGCGTTTGGACTCTACTACCACTTACCATCAGGTGGAGTAGAGTCATTTGCCCTCCAGAATGGTAATACTTATAAGTTAACCGATTTTCGTGAGATGTTGCAGATAAAAGTATTGATTAACTGGGTCTAGTAACGAGAATGTTTTGACTATGCAGTCCAATTGTATTTGCAATAGAAGACTATAAATGAATATGTTTTGTTTTAAGTTTATATATACTTGAGTTTGAGTTAACCTGATGAGAATACAACCAGTATTTGCAATATTCCAGCTCGTTAATCATATTATTCGCTTGAGTTCTGCTTACGTAGTTGCTGTTAGAGTTATTCTAGACTCTATTGAACTAGTTACAATTCAAACGTTTAAAGTTTAAGCGCTAAATTAATAAAACAGTTTGAAATTTTGAGATATAATAATAAATTTGACTATTAATGTGTAATCTGCAAAGTTATACTGTAATCGCCTGTGTAATTAAAGGTAGAAGGGACATAGCATCTTAGTTCCTAAGGTTTGTGGCGCTTTGGCGATGTAAGCGATGGTTAATATTTCCTACAATGCTAACGTCTATGGACGTTGTTCAGGAGGCTCATATGCTCCTCTGCCTACTAACTTACTTCTGTATAAAAAATATGTAAGTAACAAATTTGATACACGATACTTTGTAGGTTATTTTTATTTATTTTACAAAGACAATAAAATTATACCTGAATGGTAAGTGTCTATTTTCTACACATACTGCGAAAGGAAATCACGTCGTCTATCTATACACTGGCTCACTCACAACATATACAAGACCTCAGCAATACAACATAATTATTTTTAGCCCGAGTATAAACTAGGCTTAGAATGACATTAATTTATAATGTAATTATTTATACAAATGATGAGAGTTGATTGTATTCACTCCTAAGTACAGGCCGGTTGAGTTAGGGAATTACAAGTAAAATTTGGTAATTATTGTTATCTCATATTAATTTTACAACTTGTTAAATATTATAATGGTTAAGTCGAAGTCACAAACAAAAAAAGTCTTGCTGAATTTCCACGACCGAATCTGTCATCGCGTTTCAAGATCGTTCTTTGAGAGTAGTTCCACTGTACATAAAACCTTTTCAATAAATTATATTTATACTGCTATTTCAATTATAAAGAGAGATTTGTGAGCAAATTTGGCAAGAGCAGAGCAGTATGTGGTTGCTTCTCCATATAGATCCTGGTATTATAAATGGTCCCATCATGGAATTGCACATATTACATTTCCATTGCGAAGTTCACCAAACATAAAACACGGCAATATATAACGGCTTTCAATTGAATAAATGTTGCACTCACCATTTGTATTGTTATCAGTCAACCTAATGGATCGAACCTCTCAACAATTTTTGTAATAATTTTTGTAATAAATGGAAAAAAAATTTTTTTACAAATATTCTTCCTTTTTATTTCATGTTTTTGCGCTAATTATCCGCTAAATTTTTTTTACCATATATACCTATATATAATGATATATAAGAACAAACCGTTTGATTACGGATTTTATAGTTTGAATTGATGAAAATGGAATGTACTGTTTGCAATTTTGCAAACGGTATATTCTAGTGAATTGAGTGTCAATAACACCGTTACCGCACTCACAAACGAACATACATCATCGACCGGATATCCGACGGCAAAATTGCAAAGAGGGCGAGAGAAAACAGATCTTTGTAATATCTTGATTTATAAGATTCAATTCACATTTTCTATAAAGGATTTCAAATGTTTATGCATTTCTATCGCTGTTTCACGGTTTCGAACGACGTAAGCCGTATTGTATTTTTAAATAAATAAAATTTGAAATAAATTAGCCAGCAATATTTTAAAAATAAATATTGCAACCCAATTGCCAGCTAGGTTGCTTTTTTTAATATAATACTTAATTATATTAAATACTTTTTTAATATAGGCGCAACTTATCCATAACTCTTTTGACATATTGCATAAACACTGGTCGATGAAAGCTTTGGGTGTTTATTTTTCGGACAATGTTTATTTTTTTCGCTATCTTATCTTACATCTAATATGATGATATTGATTAATGTCCTCCTGAATGATTTCAGGCACGTCGGTCAAACTCAAGGGAGCTCATATGCACTAATTTTTGCGCTAACACAAGTGCATTCTGTATTCCTGAACTCTCACAATCCGATGGGACAGCAAGTCCAAAGCCATTGCAGAGAGATCAGACGCAGGACCAATGTATTTTCGTGCTTTCCGAGGCACAGAAGTGCAGTGGCAACGTTCAAACTCATCACGACTGAGAATTTATTGACCAATAACTTAACTGCTTCTTATTGATAAAATTTTGCTGTTTAATACCAGGGTCTCAGTATAATTCTAGAGGCAAACGTTAAAATAATATAACTAACACAGACAGCCAGAAAAGGAACAATTCAATATATAAAAATAGAAAATAATTTCAACAAGCTTTTAAGAGCGCAAAATACAGTAATCTTAGTCGTATTTTAGTCTCGGAACTGAAAGAGTTAAGCCGTAAAAAATTACAACTAGAAAAGCAAAGCAACGTGAATCTGTGACGCGCGGAAAGCTGAAGAGATATAGAAAAATAAAACCTGCACATTTACTTTAACTTTATCTTATTTCCTTACAGCAATAGGGTACCCTTTCAGATATAATAAATAGCAAACTAGAAGGACTAATAAAAATATAACAATAATACATAGTCATATTCTTTATAGTATAATAAAAGTGAGAGTAATTTTATTTTCTTCTTTTTACTTGTAATTTAAGCACAACTTTTTTGTATTTTGATATGTGGGCGGTTTGGAAAATAGGCCACCTGATGGCAAGTGCTCACCACCATAGTCGTTGATACTATAAGAATTATTAACCATCGCTTATATCGCCAATGCGCCTTCCGAACTAAGAAATAAGATATTTCTTGTAGTTACACTGGCTCACCCTTCAAACTGCAACACAATAATATTAAGTGTTGCTGTTCGGCGAAAGAATATAATATTATGATGAGTAGATGGTATCTCCCCAGACGGGCTTTGTGCAAGTACCACCTGTAACTATTATTTAAGATCTTATTTTATCAATTGAAAAATATAGTGAACTACAAAATGATATTATCATTGTCAGATGTGTTGATCGTTTTAGTATTATTACTAAGTAAGAGTAAAAAGTAATATATGCGAGTATAAATGCAATGGGCTATGTACATACATATGTATGTATGTGCATTTTTTTCAATAACATATTAATACGAATATATATATATATTCGTATATATTCGTATTAATATGATAATAATTTATATTTATATATATATATATATATATATATATATATATATATATATATATATTCGTATTAATATGTGAAGCGTGAACATAGAAATTTGACCGACCATGCACTATACCAGTTAATACTTTTATTTAATTATGATAATGCGTACAAAACGAATGTATATATCAGATGTACTTTATGTGAGATCTGCTATAAAAAAAAATATTCTATATACTTTTAAAGTAGGTCAGATATCGTTTTTGTTTGAAGCAGTATAGTCAGCAGGCATCACAAATAATGAATCAAAAACACCACGAGAATCAAATGGCATCTGAAAGTAAACTCAACTATTATAACATGATACGTTCCCTTTTCAAAATTATATCCGATTGCGTTCATTTCAGCCACTGGTTGTTGATATCAAAGAGATCTCTTTAAATTGGACATGATAGCGTTCATGTTGTGAATAAACCATGAGTTGTTTTCAATTAAGCGTAAAAGCGTTCCGTCATAAAAGCTGGACCGGACATAATTGAAGTATATGTATATATGTGTGTCACAGCTCAAACGCGATACGTATTGTGATTCCCTTTTTAAATTAATTGAAGTGAATAGTGATCATATTACGAATCGTAATTTTAATAATAATTAATGTATTTTTTTCATGTAAGCGCTTACATATTTACATAATCTAAACAAAACTAACCAAGCAATTAATTAACAGAAACAGCTTCGAGTAGATATCGCTCATCCTACCCAGATAATTATTAGAATAATCTGTGTTAAGGGTGGCCAGCCATCTTTCAGATAAAGTATGTAAATATAAAAAGAACCCACGATGCTGCCTCGGACTTTGGTTGAGATCCTGTTCTTTACATTGGGTCATCTCAACTCAAAATTTTAGACAGCCATCTTAAAATACTGTATAATTATTCATTTGTAAAGCAATTAAAAAAAACCAAAGCATTTCCTAGTTTTATATTATTGAACATTTTATTTGATTTGACAAAGCTGGTCACATAACCGATTACTGCCCATATAATGCCCCGAAACGGTCGAAGTTGGTTATAGAATGGACGTTTCCACATCGACTGCGATCGGACGTAGTCATAGAAGGGGCTAGAAGTAGCATCGAAAAATACATAGTTGAATATTATTTATTTTAAATTAGAACATCATCACTAATTACGTCAATATTTATTTAAAGTTGCGAATTGCGAAACACAGCTACTTATATATTACATAATAAAACTTTCCAAAACGACTCCAATGTAACTTGAGACCCATTTATCTGATTTAAGAATATGTCTTACAAAAATTGCAGGAAATTTTAAGTTATATAAAATTTTATAATAACTATTTTTAACTGGTTTGTACCATTTTTCAAAGTTGATAACTCGGAATATTAATAAGGACATTACACGAATCTACCACATTTGAGCCCTCAATAACAACCTTCTCAATGATTAGACTATAAGTCATGGGCGTAAATTTTAAAATAATAATAAACTCGCGTCATATTTCAACTATATAATTCGGATGATACCATTTCTAGTGATTTTTATATTATTTCTCAACTTTAGCCTGTTAAGTTTGCCTGAATCTATCCGCAGCTAAACGACAGTTGCGGTAAGTCGGTCCAAGGTGAGTTTGGCGATAGTTTATTGCCCGCGACGATTTGAAGTTTATTTTAGTACTTTTTAGATTTGTTTGGTTTTCCGTTTTATTTGCGAACTTTAAATAAAATGTTAATATTTTTTTTTCATTGAAATAAAATGTTCACGCATTTTTCACATAAACATTTTTGAATACTTTGATATATTTTGATTGAGCAAACGAGCCACCTGTTTAAATTTACTTGGCAGAGCCGAGATGGCCCAGTGGTTTTAAGCACGTGAATCTGAATCGAAGATTGCGGGTTCAAGCTAGGCAAGTTCCACTGATTTTTCATGAGCTTAATTTGTATATGTAAAATACCCACATCCAACCTTCCTTCTTCTCAAAAGGAGAATAGGCCTCAGCCCAGCAACGGGGCCCTAACAAGCTGTTACTTTATATTTACTTGCCCATATCTCTTTTTTTTTATAAAAAATAATATTCTTTTATATTGCGCTTATTCTTTATACCTATGTTTTAACGTGAAGCTAGTCCGTCTACTTGATTTCCCGATCTGCTGTTACTAAAAACTTTATATTTAATTATTAATACACTACCCGAGAATTATATTACATTATTAAACACTTCCTTTTTATTCTCTTCAAGTTTGAACGCTGAATAAAAAGATACACTATATATATGTAACCAAAATGATTTGTTTGCAATTCTGTAAGATTTATAAAACTATATTTAGTTCTTAGTTTAAATTTTTTTGACTTTGTAATAAATATAATAAAATTAATTATGTTTTTCAATATATTTAACTTAAATAATATAAACATTTTAACTGCTAGAAACATCGTCAGAAACAGACGCTACTTTATTAACAGATTATACACGGTTACAATATCGAATAATTTTGATATTGAATAGTTTTAATATAAAACGTTAAATGAAAACAATAGATAAACGATAATAAACGATATTAAATGTGTCTACGTGCAGTTTTGTGTTTTTTGAAACAGCATGGACTATAACAATGTATCTATTATATATACGCATGCTTAAATAATGTAATTAATTAATATCATTCCATTTATGAATAAGCTAATTACCGATTATATACTAATATTATTTTAAATATAGAATTTTCTAAGAATGGTGGTGTAGTGCCTTTATTCTTAGCCATTAAAACGTCGAATGATTTCTTTACGGAATGTATAATCAGCCTGATAGTTTTCAAATACTTTATCTTTTTAATGCTTCCTCATGGCTGGTGGAGTTCAACGACCTTTTAATTTCATGTACAACTTACAGAACGGAAATTAATAAAGATTTTTCTTGACCTTGATGGCATCGAACTTTTTAATATAAGTCACCGTTTTATTAAGTACAGTTAACTATTTAAAAACCATGTTCATTCATTTCAAAACCAAGCCTGTTATAATTCGTGTTTCAAAGCTACTGAACTATATAAGCTAACAAAGACCATGTGTCAACATAGCGTGCAAAAGTAATTGAACAATCAGAAATGCAATCATTTCGAATAGAACTAGCCTTTCCTACAACCACACGTATATATATCACCAACCGGACATCCGACTCTATATATGAAAAGAAGGCGAGTGTGAACAGATTTACAGAGATTTATACGATCACCCGTGGTTTGAAATTGCTCGAATCGATGCTTACCATCAATAGCTTTGGAAGAAAATTTCAAACAAGAAAAATATTTAGTGTTTTGAGTAATTTGTTAGTTTTGAATTATTTAATATTCAATACAAAAATTTCAGAAGTAACAATATAATATAGGTAACATTATGACAAGATTACCCATATAGTATAGCTGTTGATAATTATGTGTATAAGCATATGTGATCCATTGTGAATGTTTAGATCGCGTTAAGATTTCCTTTTATATCTGCCAATTTCTTGTGGTTAAAGCGCATTCAAGTTTTTTTGAAGATACGAAAACATCATAAATCATCAACCCAAATAATCTTCCTACACGAATTTTTAGTGTTTTTTATGTATTTCGCATTTATAATATTAGTGTACATTCATTTTATATTTAATGAATTTACACTAATATTATAAATGCGAATGGAACTGTCTGTTCGTTATATCTTCACGATTAAACCACCAAACCGATTGTAATGAAATTTGGTATGAAGCAAACTTGAACCACAAGGAATGACGTAGGCTTTTTTTTAAACCTTATATACGATATATGACCTATTGTTTACACTTTACCTATTTATTTGAGCTTAGCGCATTTTTTCTCGTTTGCTTTAATAGAAATCGGGATACCAAAGTAACCCTTATGATGTGTCGCTATTTTATGGAGACATGCTGTGGCTTGTTGTTTTTGGTAATAGGTACTAGTGACCTGGCGAACATCGTTGGGAACGTAAGGAATAGCCTTTTCATAATCGTATAATAGGTTATTGAAGAATATAACCATAATTTTTACTTGGTCGTTGGGTTTTGTGCTACGTCTGCGTAGTTACCATCCACTCACCCCATATTCTACTACCAACCAGCAAAGAATTCTTGTTTGAAAGTTGATTGAGCCAGTGTAATTAAAGGTACACGGGACATGTTAATTCGGAAGGCAGCGCATTGATGATATAAGCGATGGTTATTATCGATTTTTATACTCTTACCGAATGTCATCTGTTTCGAAGGCTTTTCCAGCTTTTTACACCGTACGGCTGTTTTAAATTTTTTTATTATAAGATCCCTTACTATTTCCAGTCGAACTATTCGAAGAATTTTCTTAAGTTAAGATGATGCTTACAGCAATTCCTTTATGAACCCATATATAATAATATAAGCACCATTCTTCACATTTTATAAAATTTTAGTATAAAATTTTGTTTCTTTCTTGCGAACTTAATAATGCTTGAAATAATAAAGACAAAACATAATGAGTCTCTTGAACTAAATCTATATAATTTATTTTAATTAGAAGTTGTGAATAAGACTTAAGAAATAGCTACAAGGGATTCGATTACGCTGGAGGCGTTTATTTACATTCTTATTTCCTAGCAAGAATCGAGGTAAAAAGTTTTTTTTTTCAGATAGTTTACGGAATCCCGACTTGCAATAGAACCTTTAACAAAAAAAATATACATAAAATATATATTTTATATAGATTTAATACGCCTGGGTAGGTACTCGATCATCAAATATTCTATTGCCAAATAAAACAGAGTTAGTATTTTTGGAGTTGGAGTTCATCATCATCATTTATCTTAACATTTTTTTTAAATGTTTTTTTTAATGTTTTAATAATAAATCAAGTGTTACAGTTTTCATCTTCTTTCTACAAAATTAAAATGTATGTTTGTCCTATATTCGTTTGCTATTCTCCCGATTATTATGAAGTATTATAGGCTCTCATTTCAATAAAAACTTTTTATATGAAACCTTATTCTACCAGTATAGAAAGATAGTTAGTTCTCTTCAATAAATAAAACAATATAAAATGAAATTAATATTTACATAACAAATGTAAGACCATCATATATTATATTGAATACATATTGTTTTCGAAGCAACATTCCAAGGCTTATTTAAATATTCGAGTTCTGTAGCCGACTTCCACTTCTCGACTTGACAACGAACTTGGATCCACTCCAAAGTATAAAAATCCGTAGAAAAGATTCTTTAAAAAATATAAGTTCATTCATCTTGGGACTTTCATTACGTCTTGATTAGTTGTACATTTTTTTTTATGATTTGCATATTTATTTTCTTATCATTATTTTATATTTAAAAAATGTCTCAAATTATTTTTTTATAAATATTTAATATTGGGGCTGAAATTATAAGTTTTTATTACATTGCTTTCAGTGAACTTTTATTAAAGTAAACGACCTGTAAATGTTAGGAGGCCGTAGCCCACAGATGGACTAAGCAGAGGAAAATTTGGAGTTTAATTAATTTGTTCTCATTCCATTCATTCATTTTAATTTATATTATTAAAATCGCTATTATTTAGAACTTTACGAATATTTACAAGTAGGTACATCTTAAAGTACTACATAACATTTTACAGTATCTGTGGCGTTTTTCTTCACCTTAAAGCTTAAACCTCTAAAAGCTTAATATTTTCAAACATTGTACATTATTATTATAAAAAAAGGTTTATAAGAACATAATTTAAAAATGTATAGATATATATATGTAACAATTTTTTATCAAAAATTAATTATGGCGTGTCTGTTTTGTCATTAATTATAAGTAAACAATTTTTTTTACTTTAATATTTATCTTTGCTTAAGTAAAGTCTGCCCTCTAAAGTTTCCTTGTTAAATAAGTGAGTAAAGTGAACACTGCTTGAACGATACGATAGGAGAACATTTAAAGTGAAATGAAGTCTGACTACCAAGAATATGTGGATTACGAAGTTTAAACGCCAATGGACGAACTGCTAACCCTTGTTCATAAAGTTGCGAACGAAATATCACGACCTTCCTTCTCTGGCTATATATATGTCTTCGTAAAATTTTACCAATTTGTTGAAGTGTGTCTACCTTACAATGATTTGTACTTCGATAAAGTATCGTTTCTTGTATTTATTATTAGCATGTAGGCTGAAACTAAGATTGTGATGCTGCTAGGTAACAAACAAGCAAATTAAGATAACATTAAAGTAAATAATTATAAGATACACCAAAGGCACGGACGAAACATTAGTGGAGATTAAAAAAAAATATAGGACCGATAACCCTTTTAATTTCAACTGTAAAGAGAATCAAATTGTAGATCGATGTTATTCTACCTGTATAACAGAATAAATCTACTTTAAATATTCGACAATAATAGTTATTTATAAAGATTTAGACCAACGCCTTCACGTGTTGTCCGAGGCACGGAAGTGTAAACAAAGGCAACTTCCAACTCCGAGCTGCTACTAAGGATTTCTGGACACAAAAAAAAAAAATAATAATATTTCATTTCCCCGACCTTCGAATCTTCGACATAATAAGATAGCCACTAGACCAAACAGGCAATCAAGAATTAACAGGTAGCGGATTGCGAGGTGGAACGTAGACGTCGATTTTAATCAACTGATTTACCTATTTGCGATTATCCCCGAGTTCTGAATTATTGTAACAATACGCCCATTACTAACGATGCAATTTTCCCTAGAAATTTGTAAGGAATATTGAATCGTTAATAATGTCGAGTTATTTTAAGGAATAATGGTATTTGTAATGAAAATAACGAAGCCTTGTTATTTCATAATAAAAACCCGTCTTAGCTTTGAATAATAAGAATATTGTCGATGAAATATAAATTGTTTCTCAATAAAAACAATATTGAAGAAATACGAACAAGTGACAGAGTGAAATCAAACAAGATGCAGTATTGCTATGTCGCTTAAGCTGCGATATTATTCCCAAGGCGTCTACGAACAGCGGCAAAATTCAATAAATAAGTTACTTCAGATTTCTCCGAGGAAAAATATCAATGTCCCCGTGTCTCCTCACTGACAACCTTTTAGGGGCAGAAATTTATAATGGTAGTTTCCATTACCCGAAGTGGCTGTCTGAAGACTGATGCATGACGCACTCCTGAGAAAATATTAATAAGACCACGTTCTTTGGTCGATAGAGGCGGCGCTCTGTTAGTTATGTTTACCTAGTACTTCACAAGCCTTAAGTGCACGTTTTCCACAACCTTACAAATAATATTATATATATATATATATATATATATATATATATATATATATATATATATATATATATATATATATATATATCCAAGTGTATTTATTATATATATATTATTTATTTTAATTTATATATAATAAAATACACTTGGAAATAAATATTGAGAAGGTATTTAATTTTTAAAATGTAATTAAAAATTTAAAAATTCTTTTTTAAAATATCTTTTGTACATTCATGTATTGATTGTATTTGATTATATAATATTAACATTATAATATCGGCGATAAATATTTATTTATGACAAAGGACCATGTGATATATATTTGTAACAAATCTCTAAGTGAACTCACATTTTATGGACGATTTAAGCGTTAAAACGCAAATAAACTAATTAAAATATCATTTGTCATCATTAATACGCTAAAGTCGTAAACAAAAGAAAATATGTATATAGAAGAATGTTATATATATATTTGCTTCAAAAAACATTCTTCTTAAATGTACTAAAAAAAAATTTAATAAGCATAACCGATACGTCGAAAAAATATTTTCTAATTAATATTTGATTTCTCTAGAGCCACGTATTTAGTATGGATTAATATTGTTTACATACATTTAGTAATAAATACCGAACAAAATATTTTCAATGCAAAGGAAATGAAATATATTTTTTATAAACAATATACATTAAGACCTTGTTATTTGAATTGCTAAAAATTCTTACAGTGCCATTTGTGCGTAAGAATATTCATTATTCATCAACCGATGGTGACTTATCATCAGGCGGCCAATTGTCGATGGGCTTTTTTATAAAAAAAATATATATTTAAGTTTCATTTGGATTATTGGTGACATTCAAAATATAAACATTCAAAATATTAAAGTAAAATTTTGTATTTCTTGGCATAAACATGTATAAGAAAGAAAAAGGGCGTATTTTTATTACATAGTCGGATTATATTAAAGTGTAGTCTTTGCGAAATTGTTTTTTTGGTATTTTTTTTTGTTTATACTGTAAACAAAATTATATAAATTAAATAATATACAATCCAAATCATTTATAAGTAAGAACTTGTTAAGAAGCGAATATAAATAATAATAAAATAGTAATATAAAATATAATTTAAATAACAATATTTCGTTATATTCGTTATGCATCACAATATAATAAACGAGTGTATTCATTTCCAAAACGCAAACAATAAAAGAATATAAGCGTTGTTCAAAATTGTCGTAACCAAATGTCGTAATATTTGAACTCATTGTGAAATAGACGGAAATAAAAGATAAAACTAAATTAAGTGATATAAAATCCAATCACCTTATTGAATTTTTCTATAATTATCATTCAATTCTAGTTTCCATATTGAAACAAGAGGCAACTATTTTAACCTTCTTAGAAAATATGCTTATGACAGGAACCCTTGCTAACTGCAACTGAAGTTTCATAGACATTTATGTCTCTGCGCTTTATTGTATAAAACGAAGAGGATGCACTAACATTTTATTCGAAATTTAAAATTTAATTTATTAACATTGTGTTAAATAAGCTTGCTCAAGAATTGCAATGGCAACACACAAACTGATTGCACTTTCATAATATAAAAATAACGCAAACACAAACTAGTAAACACAAGAGCCACATTTCAATACACACGGACTGTACACTTACTTACTAACTGAATGTTCTTTGTTTAACTGAACTGTCGATTGTTATCTATTATATAAATGTATCGTATGTATCAAATCTTAAACTTGCAATGTATATAAATAGCAATATTTACTCGTTGGTAGGGCCTTGTGCAAACCCGTCCGGAAAGGTACCAATCACTCATAACATGTCCTACCGCCAAAAGGCAAAAGTTAGTATTGTTATGTTGAATGATAAGTGAAAAAGTGCAGGCAGGCAACTACAGGCAGGAGACAAACAAAAGACTGACTCATATATATTCATACATACAGATATAAATATGTACATACAACGTAACTGCTGGTAGAGCTTTGTGCAAGCTCGTCTGGGTAGGTAATCACCCAATCATCAGATATTCTACCGTAAAACAGCAGTACTTAGTATTGTTGTGTTGCGGTTTGAAAGGTGAGTGAGTCAGTGTAATTACAAGCACAACGGACATAACATCTTAGTTACCAAGTTTGGTGGCACATTGATGGTGTGCTAATGTTTCTCACAGTATCAATCTCCAATGGACGGTGGTGACCACTTACCATCAGATGATGCGTTCGCCCGTCCAAATATCTTTAAAAAAGCAGTATGACAAATAAGTTGGATTGAACATGCCTTCGCTCACTCTTAATAAAAAGTACACACACACACTAACAAGTATTGTTAAAATTCCGACAAAAACTAGCACACATTTAAAGGTACGTCCTCATAAAAGCCGCACACAACCAAGCATGCAATATAAAGATACGTATCCTCTAATAAAAGCCGGCAGCCATGTAACGTGGTACTTTTGGTCAGTGGGTAAATAATAAATACCCAGAAGGGTTGGCGGTGATGGATGTTGCGTTTCCGTCGTCCGTCATATTGAAACCCACAAATTGTGACACACATTCCATTTTTTTCCACTCGAGCTATAATATCGGGGAGAAAATATTTTTTCGTTTTCTTTTAGTACGATTAGAAAATATTTTTTGGTTGTTGGCTTTTGGCTTGTCATCTATATCGAAATTATATTATATTTGTACTTGAATATACATAGATTAACATACTTATATTTGAATTAAATATTACAACACAATCAATGTATTTATTTAATTTCTACTGATACATACTTATCCTTGTAATAAATATAAATAATTATATAAACATATGTAAAGGCATTTCTAAACTTAATAAACATTTTATTAGACAATCATTTGTTTTCTTCTTTCATATGTTAAATTTCTGAAGACAGAAAGAGAAATGGGTGTGTCCACACGTTATTTAATATAATCAAAACTCATATATGTATATAAAACGTAGGTAATTGTAAGTTTAATTTTAGCCAACCATCATAAAGTAATTTGTGAATCAGTAAGGTTAAATAAACTTCAAATCCTTCTCTTTGATAGAATATAATGCATATTATGTCCAGCAGTGGGATGATTTTTAAAATATTATAAGAATTTAATAAAAAATTAATGAAAAAATAAATAAGACTTTGGTAACGTAGATAAGTTATAATCCAACACAACTAAATGGCTGACATAGCACGTTAATGATGATATAATTGAAAAATCTCTAGTATTTTATTGTCTTGCGATAACCTTTATTAAATTCTTGCACCAAAAACTGCTGTATAAGCTTTTATGTTGTCTCATATTTTCAACTTAAGAATTTAAAGGAAGAAATTCCACGACAGGAATGTTCAAACCTAATATTTTCTTTCATCACATTAAAAGATAAAGGGAAGGTCGGTAGTTGAACTACATAAGCTGCGGTTTCGCTTCCATTATTCTGGTACAAAGTTATAAGTGGCGAACCCTTTGGGTCAAAGAGAGTCTGATTCAATTCACCTGCTCGGTCGCTTTGACATTCAGCTCCAAATGGTCCATTGGCTGTAATATGTTCACATTACTTGATACGTCCATCGAGGAGTGTAAAGACATAAATCTGGTGCAGATATTGCGTTCCACAACTACTACAATATGCTTTTGTGAGATTCAACGTAATGACATCTTGTTATTAGGCGTCGCTATGTGTTGATACCGTTTGATTCTTCTAAGTTTTCACTGATACGATCATTTTATGGTCTAATTATTTTAATGAGAATTTGTTTTTTATTTGCTGTGCGATGTTATATTATAATCTTTGCATAAAAAATTGGAAAAATGATATCGTTCATTTATTAAATAAACCTATATTTAATCTGTATATAAAGTTAAAAAATTCATATTTTATTTACTACAGAAAACTGTACATATGTAATGTATAAGTGTATAACGCATGAACAGAAACTGTATAGTTCTTTATAAAAAAACACAGTTTCTGTACAAGCGTTCCTTTATATTTAAATCACTATAAACAAATTTACATGTTTTGTGACTAAAGCGTTTAGCGTTAAGCTCTACGTTACTCCAATGCGGGTTGGTGACAACACATGTGGCAGAATTTAGGTGAAATTAGACATGAAATTTTCTTATAGGTGTTTTTCTTAACCGGAATGAATTATAAACAAAAATTAAGTACATGAAAATTCAGTGGTGCCTGAAACCTCAATCGTCGGTCAAGTTTCATGCGTTTTAAACACTGGGCCATCTCGGTTTTCGGCATTACAAGGGATCGTAATTAATTTCTTATCAAAATATAAAACTCAAATAAAAAGAAAAAAAAGGAACTTAAATTTGTTTATTTTCGATGTGTAAGCATCTTAGCCTTCGGAACACGGTAGGGGCTAACAGAGACTAGAGCATCAGACAAGTAAGCGTAAGAATTCGAGTGTGAGATGACGTTAGCGTAAAATTTCGAGCGTCAGATGATGTCAGTGTAAAATTTATTTACACGTCAATTCTGGCACTCACACCATTTTTTTATATCCGATTATCGCTTGACCCCGAGTCGGTAACAAATCCAAATCCTATACTTTCGGGTATAAACCAATAAGACGAAGGTATAAAGCAATTTCAGTTTGTGTTCGATATCCAGTTGTGGTAGCAAGTTTAATGAAAACCAACTTATGATTGGTTCGGCTTCTGTTACGAACAATTTAGCACAAATGTATTTAGATTGTAACTTCATTTAACACGGTATATGATATTTTATAAAGGTGTGATTTCACCAATATAAGTGTCAACATCTGTGTTTGTATTCCTTTTAACAAACACCATATTTTCATAACGATTTAATACGCCACACTAAAATAGTTAATTGTCCTGAGTCTTTGACTTTATAATGACCTCCTAAAACAGAAACTCGATATTAGAATTGTTTACACTTGTATTATCAGCTTAAAGTAGTAGAAAATTTTGTTGTCGAGACAATTATAAGAATGCCATTTTTTCTTTACTTTACTCAGCTTAATTTTCTGTGAACTAATATTATTATTGATGAAAAAATTTCCCTTGCGACAATATTTTAATAGTGGATAATGAACCTTATTTTAGTATTCCGGTTTTCGATTTATTCATATACAATAGATTTATAGCAGGAAATGCTTGCTTTGTAACAATGTTTTTTGAAAATTTATTGCAATGACTTTTAATTCCAAACTAGACCATTCTGAAGCAATGAAAATAAATATTACGAGTTCACTAAACTTTTTGGGTGAGTTTTTGTCTGGAGTTTTGAATAAACTGATTTTTAACATTATATATAATTTAATTAAACTTAAAATTTAATAACAGAATAACATCGCAAAATAAAGCCTTTAATTGGTGTAGAACACCGTCTACTAGATAATAGACCGTCTAATAGAAATAGTAGACCAGATACTAATCAATTTGTCAACTGCAAAACACCAAATCTTATTCTTATGTTCCAATGAGTATATGAAGTTTCATGACATTGACTGCCTCGTTGGTATAGTGGCCGCGGACCCGGGGGTCCTGGGTTTGATTCCCAGGTCGGGTTAATAAAAAGTTATTGAGTTTTTTTCAGAAAATTCTCAGTAATAACACGGCGTCTGGAAGTTGGATGTTGGATGATGCATGAACTTTTTCCGGTCGTGTCATATTTCCGTCTCATCGTATTATTAGAGCTAGTGAATAGAGAGTGCACCAGTGTTTGTGCACACATTTGTGCACTATAATATATTTTGTGCAGTTGGCAATCTCTCTTCAGATTGGCCACCGTTGCCAAAATCTGTTTGGAGGACAATATTATATAATTTCAACCTTAGCTTGTATAATTTAAGACATATATTAAGTGTACGGAATAGTTTATATTTGTTACTTGTTATTTGTACTAATAACAGTTTGTTACAGTACTAATAACTATGGCGGGCAATGTTTACTAACAGGTGGTCCAACGGAACTTCCTACCTTCCAGCTCTAAATAAAAAACTATAAAGGTCGGTAGATTTAAATACAAAACCACACAGATATGGTTTTCTCCAAATATTGATACAACATGTCGTGTCCTTCACGAAAACTTCATTTCTTTTCTGTTCAGTTTTATGAAAAACATGTTAATATAGTCGTACATACGTAATGTCCACTAAGTCCAGAAAGGGCAACAAGGTTGGGTTAAACATGAATTAATTTCCATATAAATAGAGTACTCAAGAAAAAAATAACATTATATTTTCTCTCTTAATCTAGGAATGGTAAGTATAATAAAGTAAGTATAATAAATGGTAAGTATAATAAAGTAAGGATTTGTTTTTAAAGGATTTCCATTGATGAAATTTACCTCCACTTTCTGAAACAGTGATCAAATTTAGATTGACTTATTTAATTTTAATTTGAATGGTCTATTGAAAACGATGACGCAATAAACTACCAATCAGCGTTCAGTTATTAGTAAGACTAGTAAAACTGAATTAATCAGCGTTTCAGAATTTGTAGGGTCATTTCGATTATGTTTTTATTCAAGTGCTCGTTTTATTAATTCAACACATTTTTTATGGTGAGAAAGTCAGTGTATCTACAGCAACAATGGAAATAATATCTTAGTTCCCAAGGTTTGTGGCGATTAAGCATTGTTAATATTTCTTAAAGGTAAATGTCTATGAACGGTGGTGACCATTTACAATCAGGTGGGCCATCTGCCCGTCCGCCAATCTATATTACATATAAAGAAGAATAAAGAAGATTATTAAAACAAAACATCAAAATCACGTATTAACCGATTCCGACGGCAGCGGCCATTCTCAATGAAGTTGAACTGCACAATTATTGTTTGCAATTTTGCAATATTGTTTAAGACAAATGCATTTTTTATTCCCTTACTGTTATAATCCGATTGGACAACGCTGTAACATAACCGGAGCAAGATAAGGCGCTGGACTGACGGCTTAATATTCTTAGAAGGTAATATAACGTTGCAAATTTCTAAAATTCCAAAAACTAATAACTTTTAATTGTTCCGGGACTTGAACCCAGGACAAACAAGATAGCGACTAGACCAATGAGACAGTTAAATATAACAAAATGTATTCCTTATAATTACTTTAGGGAATCTTCTCACGTTTTAATGAGGTATTAAAATATAACGCGGGTAATATTAATAAGTATATTTATTTGACATGTTAATTACAACAACTTGAAATCAAATAGTTTGCTTATAAAACATAGTTAGGATTATTTCTCTTAAAATTAATACGGTACATTTGCTTTAATTAGGTTATAATAATTTAAAGGTCAACTTCATTAAAAATTGTCATCAATGTCTCGTCAGTCGAGTAACAGATACTCTGGGTATTCTTGATATTTAGAGTCTGCACTATCAGAGCTGAACTGTATACTTGAGCATGTAACTCAAAATCGTAATCACTGTTAATCTGTGCATACAGATTCATTTTTCGATTGGTCTTTTGATAAGTTTTGCAGCAAATGAAGTATTTCTTCATTTTGAAGACTTCAAGACGTTTTAAACTAATTTACTAACAATATTCTAAATAACACGCATAATACAAACTGAGATATCGTTGCTACTGACGAATATAAGTAAATAAGTCAAAAGTTTACAAAAGTACCCTCTTATACAATTATTAACATAATATGCAGCGATCAAATGACTGTCACCGTCTTTGTAAGTATATAAGTGTTTTAAAGAGTAAACAAATAAACTACGAATGTTTTGTTCACGTATGTATATGCGTCTATTCAAAATAATAAAAATCACAAATAACCGGAAAATTTGATTAAAAAGTTTTAAATAAATAAATTTTCAAATGAAAAAAATCAGTCAAATGACTGCTCCCGTCTTTCTCGTGTCAATCCCTTACCAAAAAATATATATAATAAATATCACCGGTTCTAAAATATGTATGTTCTAAATTAGACTTTACATTATTATTTTTATAGTTACTTATGTCATAATTTTTTGACAATAACAAAAAAAGCAGTGAAAAATGGGTCAACTACACAAATATTTGTCTCTTATTCAAAATCGTATCTATGTTCAGTTTGCAGAAGACCAGTGTTGGTAACAGGAGGGCTGGTTTATTTCTTACCCAAAGAATCAGTTTAATCTTCAATTTAAATCTACCTTATGTAATGATATTAATGTACCAAAATGTTACATAAAATATTGATTTCAAATGCAGCATTTATTTTGTTACGTAATAAAAAATAATGCTATTTCTGAAAACTAAATACAAAGAAACAATAGGGTTAAATTCTATTCTGTTACTATCAGCGAATTCCGCTTTTCTTATCTCCGATACTAAAAGAGGGTAAAGCGAACAATTTATTAAAATCTTGATTGTAATCTTCATTATACTACGGTTGCTCAACAGAATACCATCGTGAGAAAACAGAGGGTAAAAATACTTTTTTCCAACACGAATGTTTCGGAGAGGCTGAAGACTGCCCCGAATTATAACAGCCTAATTAAAGGAGATCACGTTTTATACGGGTTATATTTTTTCAAGGAGGTATGTGAATAGATATATATGTATTTTTCGATATATTTTTTTATTAAGAATAGATAATATGTCTCATGAACTGATGGTTAGTATATTTGTATCTTAGTAAATGTCGTGAGTTTTAATCTGGGCACACCTGAGCTTGTGTTTATAAACAATCTTATACGTATCAGATGAAATTCCAATAGATTGTGATGGGTTATACTGGCTGTACAGTAGATTAGTGGAATAAGCAATAATAGTGATTTAAGGATATTTAATTTAATAGGAAAGAAGTTCTTTGCTCAATAGTAAGTCATTTAAAACGGATTTACGGTACTGTTTTTTATGCTGAGATATATTTTTTAATTATTTTATATCATCATGTTAATTATTTTTTTCAAATCATACTATATATTAATATAATATCGGCAACTTTATGTATTAAATTTGTATTTATAAACTAATTTATTAACTTCATTATTTTGTCTATATACATAAACAAAGCAATATTTAAAATTAACTTACTAATTTACTAGTAGTTGAAGTAAATAGTTGGCGAGACGCGACTTCTCAGCCTGTCTTTCAATCTATAATCTATATCCAGCGGGGCTATATCCTACTTCACGCTAAGTAATTTTTCTTATGGTTTTTTTAAGTACATCTCGATGTTCCGGAAGTAGTACTGAGTACTGAGAAAGTAAATATTTTATCTATGCAAAGGGCTAAAAGAGTAAATATTTCTTTGAGAAATAATATCGTTCTTCGAATGAAGTTTTATTTACATACTGAAATGACGAAGTTGGCGGAATTCTATTTAAGCTTTTATATAAAAGAAGTTTTAAAGGCTTTATTTTTATTTCATAGCTTAACTAACATTTAGTTGCTTAAAAAAGCGGGACCATTTTTTTAAATTATTTTAATAATATAAGAATATAATAATGTAAGTTATTGTTAGCCGTCTTCAAAAAAAATCTATCAATTCGCTTGTACTTTTTATGTATGTATTATTTATTTGACAAGTTGGTGTATTAAAATACTAATAATTTCTTCATACGTCTACTATATCTTAACTTTAAAATAATTTAATTAGGAAGTAATGTCTGCATACACGAAATTCGCATCTTCCTGATTTTGAAATGCAAAATAAGTCGCGAAGTCTGCCTTCATCAAAATCTAAGATTAGGATGTATTGGAAATAGCATGAATCATTCTTGTTACGTAATATTGGTCTTGTTACAAATTCATGAGAAATATTACCCATTCTTTACATAATCTTGGGAATTATAATGTTATTTTTGATGTGCCTGTAACTATACTGGCTCACTCACCCTTCAAATCGGAAAACAACAATACTAAGTATTACTGTTTGCCGGAAGGTTAGGTTATGTTAGAATACCTGACGAATAGGTGGTATCAAGATCTACCACCGAATAATTAAAACTTGTTACTTTCCGTTAAACCGTATTTAGTTAAATTTGCCTAAGCTTTCAAAATAAATACATTATTTTTATTTTAAAAGCATAGTCAGGTACCATTTCTACATCTTATTCTAAGGTCGTAAGACATTCCGGTACGCACTAGATAAAGTTCCTTAGTGACATTAAGTTTTATGTCAGCAAGTTCTATTTCAATATCTAATAACGAAAGTTCTATCATTTGAACTTTAACGATAAAATTTATTATTACTTTTGATTTCAAGTAAGGTAGAAGTGTCAATAATATAGTTCAAGTAGTTGTGAATAATAATAATAATAATGTCCTCCAGACCGATTTCGGCAACGGCGGCCAATCTCAAGAGAGATTAGCCAACTACGCAGGAGATTTTATAGTGCACAAGTGTGTGCGCGAACACAAGTGCTCTCTCTATTCCCTTACTCTCATAATCCGACGGGGCGGCAATCTGACACGACCGGAAAGAGTTCAGGTGCAGAACCAACGGCTTTACGTGCTTTCCGAGGCACAAGAGTGTTCACACTTCCAGACTTCGGGCTGCTACTGAGAATTTTCTGAAATTAAATTTTTTAAAAAAAGAAATTAAAAAAGAAAATTAAGCTGAGTCCACACAAAAAAATGGCATCCTTATAATTGTCTCGACAACAAAATGTTCTACTACTTTAAACCCGACCCTACCACCAGTAGGGCTTTGTGCAAGCTCGTCTGGGTAGGTACCACCCACTCATCAGATATTCTACCGCAAAACAGCAATACTTGATATTGTTGTGTTCCGGTTTGAAGGGTGAGTGAGCCAGTGTAATTACAGGCACAAGGGACATAAAATCTTAGTTCCCAAGGTTGGTGGCGCATTGGATATGTAAGCGATGGTTGACATTTCTTACAATGCCAATGTCTAAGAGCGTTGGTGACCACTTACCATCAGGTGGCCCATATGCTCGTCCGCCTTCCTATTCTATAAAAAAAAAAACTGATAATATGTGTGTAAACAATTCTAACATCGTGTGTCTGTTTTAGGAGGTACATTATAAAGTCAAAGAGTCAGGACATTTAACTATCTTAGGGTGGCGTATTAAATTGATATGAAAAGGTGGTGTTTCTTTAAAGTAATACAAGCACAGATGTTTACATTTATGATTCTTCCTATTGCGACTAAGAATTAGAATCAAATCTCTTTCGTGACTTCTTAATGACATTGGCGAAATAATATATGCCCTTATATGCAATAATTAATTTATTATGTAAATAAATTAATTGCAGGGTAGACTGACGATATTGTAAGGGAAGTCGTTGGATGCGAGTAGCGCAAGGCAATCGTGAAAATCCTTGGGAAAGCCTTTGTCCAGCAGTAGACGTTTTCCGGCTGCTATGATGATGATTTTCATGTACACAACTAACAGATATTGAATAAAAGATTTAATTGAAATATTGCACTTAAGTTTTAACGAAATTCGATAATATAACTGATTTATATATGACATAACATGATATATGATATGTACATATATTTATCTGCAAGTATATTCAAGTGCCTTTTTAAATTAAAAAGTGATTAAGTTTTGTTTTAACGATTCGATGAAACTTTTTCATATATTTCAGAAAGAAAAAATAAGCAACTTTTAGGTAATGATCATAATATGGTCATGCAACTTGCTAGCGATACAAAATACTTTCTTTAAAAGATTACAACAAAAAAATCTTCCCACTTTTTTACTCTAGTCGGTTCAAGTCTTTGAACCTGTTAATGTCATGACGTCACGAAAAATAATTATAAATAATAAATTAATTTATACAATTAGATACTATAATATATATTTGTCTGACCACATCCACTGTCTGAACAACAAATTAAATGGCCAAAACAATTTCACACTGAACAATAAAATATTCTAAATGTTACAATTATTAAAATAATATATCCGAAATCATTGATAGCGTGAGAATTATTCAACGCATAAAACAAATAATTATCATGCTTGATTCGTTGCAGTATTTAATTAAATACTAAACTGAACCGCACCAAACATCAGGCACTCCTTTGGTTTTGTACATCTTGTATACCATACGAGACGACAGCGATACGATTATATTTTAATAATTCTTATCCCATCCGACAAATCTCATTTAAATTGGACTATAATTACAATACACATCAAATAACTAATTGCATAAAGCAACGATTATTAGTTTATGCTTAATACTAGTTATAATAGTATAGAATAGATTAGATTTTATCGACGTATCGACGTCGCTAGTATTATAACTGCTTATGCATACTTAAACTCGAAATTTTCAGCGGTGGCTATTTTAATAAATTCGTTTTTTGCAATAATTAATTATGTAACAGTTACATATAATTTAAAGCAAAATATTTTTAATATTATAAGGTTAAAAGAATATAATATTACTAATACATAAAAAATATGACATCATAAAGCGAAAAGTAAAATGATCGTATTTTTGGATAAATAATAAAATAACCTGTCGATTAAATAGGTATATCAATGTGTTTCTGTAATCTCAACGAGTAATTTAATGAAGCCTTCAAATCTTACCAGCTACTTAGATTGAATTATATCTGTAAAATTACCATTAAAAAGGCCTACTTGAATTAATTATTATATTCATTTGATATGTAATGTTTAGCATCATACCCACTAAAGTTACTAAAATTATATGGCATATCAAATAAGGTAAAATTTAAAGCCAATCGTTATCCCCACTTATAAATGGAAGTGAATAATTACAAACACCACAATGCTGTGCATTGTCACGTCATGGTGTTTTCATTAGTCGTGTAAACAATTTTAATCGTCGACCCCAATGTAGACACACCCTAATATAGACCCTCGGACCTTCCATTGTTTTAATTATTTGAAAAATTCATTTCAAGTCTCGTCTATTTAATATATAAATAATACAGGTTTGTTTATTTTATATGATATTGGAGTTGTATGAAATGTACCATTCAATTTCATAGATAATTCAACCATAGATACCTTTTTTATTGTGATTTTCTTGAAGCTTAACCGAGGATTAAATTATTTATTTAATTTTTAAAACAAAGACGCAAAATAATTGTAATAGTATTTAAAAATAATATTGATATTAGACGGGTTAAGATATAATATTATTATCATACATATAACACTTGTGTATGTATTATATTATCACAAGTTCCTGTATAATTTTTCAGTTAATATTATAAGTTGATTAACAAAGTAAAACAAAACAAATTATTATAGAAAAGGACACAGGGTATGTAACGTTTACGCCTCCCAAATTACTCGCGGACGAACTAATAAGAGATATTTCGGTTAGATAAAATTTAAATTTTTCAACACAAAATTCATTTGTATTATTAAATGCGTTCCGTTTCACGTAAGTTTTTATTTTATTAATAAAATACAATTGATAGAAAACCTTAATTATAAATGATATCTACTAGATACTAGTTTTATGCTAAAGTGTTTCTGAATATTTAACGATTAAAGTTAATTTCTCTTAACAAATCTATTAATTAAGCTGTACTTGCTTTCAAAGCTATTTGCATTAGTTTGATTTTAGATTGCGGTAGCGAATTGTCTCTTAGAATACAAATCCAGTATTTATGTAAGTGTTTGATTTTCACAACTAGAACTTAATTGTACTAACGTGGTTTGATAGGTATTTTCGTTTCGTGATCATTAACAATAATTATGGATAGTCCATTGCATAAATCACGTCGATCCGCTTATTAGATAATAAATTCAAGTCCGGGAATTGTCGAGTTTTCGTTTTCATAGTTCGTTTTAATTTCATCACGAGAAAACTCGAATGTTTCGGGTGAACAGAGGTTCACAGGGAGCAGAAGTCGAACATTACATAGTAATATGTTTTTTATTTATTTATTTATATTAGGCAGATAAACAAATATGCCATGTAAATGTCGCTTTCGATCATTGGTACAAAAAACCTCTTACATCGTTATGTTCCGCTCTCACTAGCCAACCCACCTTTTAAACGGGAACGCAGCAATACCAAGAATTGCTATTTAGTGGTAGAGCGAAACGGCTACTATACACTATATTTAAAAGTTGCCTCATTGGTCTAGTGATTATCTGAAAAAGCCGTAGTTCTAGGTATTAACACTGATCGGGCCAATAAAGTTATTGGATTTTTCTGTCGTAAAAATCTCAGCAACAACGCGGAGTCTGGAAGTGTATACACTCCCGTGTCTCGGAGAGCATGTACAGCCGTACATCCTGAACTTTTGCAGTCATGTCAGATTATAAGGGTGCGAGAGTGCACCTGTTTGCGTACACACTACAACTAAAATATTTCCTACATGTAAAATTACAATTATTATTCTTTAGACCTCTAGATAAGTTTTAATTGTATTTATAATTTTACTTATTATCATGTAATGTTTAACAAATCATACTAACCATATTAAAAAAAACAACAACAATAAACGCCACTTATTATAAGTCCAGAGACCAAGATCGGTGAATTTCAATGACATTATTAACAAGCCCATTCAATTATTTAAAACGATTTATGCACCTGTAAATTTCGTTTCGGATTTAACGTCCCATATTCCTATACCTCGGAACCGTCATACCGCCCGGCTGAATCACAACAAAAGTCCATTAGCCCTACCTACCGTCGAATGGATTAATTAATTCACATACTTAACACCCTTGCGACCTAAGTTTAACGCGTACGCTATAAAATATTGCCGTCAAATTGCTTGATAAATTAAATGCTCTTGTCCTTTATTATTAACAAGCCATATACTCTGAAATTGCATGCATACAATGAAAATAAATATAGCTATGATTTTCTTTTGTACCCGACCGGCTTTTATAGACTTATATTATGAATGCGGAATGACTTTGTCTGTTTGTTATCTCACCATGAAGCCATTGATCCGATTGTAATGAAATTCGATATAGAAGTAGGTTGATAGGTAGAAGTAGTAGGATATGTAATGAGTAGATAAGGAAATATGCATATAAATATCGGGATTCTATACTTCTAAATATGCGTATAGTAGAATAACAGAATAAAATAAGAGACAGAAATCAAAACACAATATACGTAGAAAACGAAGTCTAATAGCTAAGATTGGTCGCTTTTAAAACAATATATGATTTGTGTACGAGAAAGTGGCTAAGTGAGGAAATGTTGAAATATTTTTTTCTGGACACAAATATAAAAAATATTCTTTTCTTGACTACCTCGTTAGTCTAGTGACTAGTTTTAAGGCCAGAGATCCGAAGGTCCTAGCAAAAAAGGTCACTTGTAACCTCTGCCCAGAACATTTCAATAGCAGCTCAGAATCTGTATGTTTTACACTCCCATGGAAAGCAAGTAAAACTCCTGAATTATTCCTAAAATAGAGAGTGACTTTTGCGCTATAAATGTCTAATGTGTCCAGGGATGGGACTAGCCACTCATCTTTAATACACCGTTACAAAAGCAATATTTGGTATTATTTTGGTATAGGCACAGGGCATATAACATCTTAATTCCCAAGGTCAGTAGTGCATTGACAAACTAAAACTTGGGTAATGTTTCTTAAAGTGCCCAATTTCGGTAGGCGATGGTAATCCCTAATTAACATTTGGCCCACTTGCCATTCTAACTACGTCAATAAATAAAAATAAATATGTCCTGTGCAGATGGCTACTCAACCTCCAGAATAACTCATTCAAATAAATCAATGGCATGATTTCAAATAAACACATTATATAATTATACATTCGCAGACAGAACATAAGTGCACACTAATGAATGCAATTTTATTTTCTGATTTCCTTGAAACGTTATTCATGTAATTTAGAACAATAAAGTTTTTATATATCTATATAAAATAAGAACTGCTTCATCGATATATCAGTAAATAGAATATGAGAATGAATGAATAGAAAGTGCACTTGTGTTCACGCACATACACTTGTGCATTATAATTCATTGAATAAACTTTATATTATTAAAATAACTTGAGCCATTCCTAATAATATTAAACACTAAAAAAAATCTTCTACTATTAAAAATAACTGCGCATACAACCCACATTACCGTATGATTAATCAGTAATTATTACTTAGGAATATTAAAAGCACGCCCGCGATGCAAACTCCTTACAATGTAGAAATTGTGGCTTGTCACGAAAATTCAGGAAACACGAAGAATGATATGCGATATTTTATGCATGTAAGTAATTAAATTTAAACATTTTTGAATGAACAATAAATAAGGCTTGTTGAAATTGGAAAAAAAATATATATTCAACGTAGTTGTGGCAAGTAACGTGGTATATGAATTATGTTGAGTTAGGTGAATGTGGTTTAAAAAATAAATTTCTATGAATAACCATTGTATGAATGTTTTAATAAATATGGTTTTATTTATATTTTATTAACACATGTAGTAAACATTTTCTTTTATAAAAAAAATATGCCTGTTTTTCATAACAACAATATAACATGTAAAGTAACGATTTACCACATCCGGGTTGGTAGATTTACAATATATACATATAAGAACTTTGTTCAACATATAACATTTTTTATACTAAAGTTTTGTTTATTGTTGTGAAGAAATACAAAAACAAAACTTTATTATTGTTTATCTGTCTTCTTGGTGGTAGGGCTCCATCTCTCTACTTATCATATATTCTAACGCTGAACTAGTATTGTTGCGTTCTGGTTTGAAGACTGAGTGATCCAGTTTAACTACAGGCATAAGGGTTGGATTTTTTTTTTTTTTTTTTTTTTTTTTTTTTTTTTTTTTTTTTTTTTTTTTTTTTTTTTTTTTTTTTTTTTTTTTTTTTTGTGGCGCATTAGCGATGTAAATATTGGTTAATATGTCTTACGTCGCAATAGTGTTAATATATAAAAAAGTAGGTAGTGTTTGCTTTAATATAAGCCGGCTAACAGCCAGTGGAATATTTTGCATATTTTTTTACCCAATGACAATATATAGCATACCCATGTAGACTCGAAGTTGGAAAGACACACAACGTACGAAGAATGGTCGACGTGGAAACATCGTTCAAGCTGCAAATCAATGCGGCATCGGAACTTACACATATACTGCTTATACGGTTGCCGAGTTTGAGTCGATATTTTTTTTTATTTTTCTGCCAAAAATACTCATTACCAACTCGGAAACTGGCAACGTATACACTCCCTTATCTCGGAATACAAAACAAACTCCGTGATTCCATATTTGTCTTTAATATATGGTATTTTACCAACATCCCCTATAATTTAATGTTAATTTATTTATTAAGGACATGTCGAAAGATACCCATGGCAACTTTACATCGTGCAACCTTTTTTTAATATTTATTTCAATTGTAGAAGATCACATAAAATAAATACTAAACATTAATTTAAAAATAAATGTTACATAATGGACGTACTCAATAAATTAACATAAAAATTACATAAAAGGTAAAGTATGGTTCTTAAGACAATGTTATGAAAATGTGAATTTTAGTATTGTAAAACAAAATATAACATTTTAAATTATTAATAATAATAATAAAAATAATACTAAAACTTAACAAAAATAAACATTTCACATTGAGAAACAAATTTTATCTGTTTATTCGAGGGTAACCCGATGTTAAAATGCATTACGATCGATTTAGTAATTGAATCATGATAAGTTAACAAACGGACAGGGTGACTTTTGCATTATAATATAGTATATATATTGCGTTAGTTTGATATATAAAAAATAGAAAATAATAATTTTATCTTCAAACAAAGAGTTATAAAAATTGATTAAAAACTTTTATCATAATGACAATTGATATTTAACAATTTGTAACTAGCAAAGAGTTAAGTTTTGATTTGATTAAAACTTTCAATTGCTGTTGTATTTGCCCGCTTTTAATATAATTTGTTCAAATAATATTCTGAGTAAAGCAACCGCAAACAAAACGGCAACGAATTGTAATAAAATAACATCAAATTAATTGTAAATGCGATTAATGTAAATAAAGGGATATAGTTAAAATGTTCATTGGGATAATTATCATCAAAGAGTGCCATTTTGTGAGTTTATATTACATTCCTTACTAAATATAAATGTTGCAAATTGTCAAAAATAATATCATATATTTATTAGTTTGTTTGTTTGAAGTTATCCTTCAATTTGGCTCTAAAGTTAAACGTTTTCTAGTAAGACTTGGTATCGAAGTCAATGATACTGAAAAACATAGTAGTTAAGATCGTGAGATAAAAGATCCTTTTTTTGTGCATTAACGCTCTCAAAATTTTTGTCAGCTGCTAAAACTCCTTATTTTTTAAAAGTCAATAATTAAATTTTCCTTTTTAAAAGTGTTAAAAATAATTGAAGTAAATTTTCAAATTGATTTCTATAAAAATACACAAAAGTAAATTATAAGACAAAATTTTAAAAGAGAAATAAGTAGACGTTCCGTGTCGACCTCGGTTAGCAAGCAGCCATTACTCTTATCTGGGTCTAAGCATTTTCAGCCACGCTAAGACACCGACTACTATAATTTGCTTAAACACTTTTTAGCTTTTGTACTAATAATCTGATGCCTATTATATTTGTATTTTAATATTTCTAATTATAATATTAATTAGACAAGTTTACAGAACAAATAGAAGAAAAGATGATGAATTTTCAAGTGCTTAATTTGTGTTTATGATCATGATGTGTCTAATTTCACAAAAATTCTGCCACATGTGTACCACCAATCCGCATTGGAGCAGTGAGGTGGAATAAGCATCAAACCTTCTCCTTAAAAGAAAAGAGGTCTTAGCCCAGCAATGGGATATTTGATATATATTTGGATAGACTAATCAAAACCGAGGCCCATTGGATATAAAAAATACATTTTAAGTCATAAAGGAAAATGTCGTGAAAAAAATCCCTGTATATCATGTGGTACATAACCAGGCAGGGCTAGAACATTTTGGGTTTAAAAAGTTACAGTCCGCTACTTAAAGAATTATTATATGCATATATTAATTCATTAGCGATCAATGTTAAGAATAATCGACTATTTTATTTTAATATGTTTATGAAGTTTAATGTTATTAGTGTAAGTTTTTAATTAAAAAAAATATTATAATAAAGTTTAAGTTAAAAACAAGTTTTAATATATCACATTCGAAACATTAAATATTGACACGTTTCCGTTATAAGGTACAAATGGCTTCTAACCCCCAATAAGCTGTTAGGAGAACCCCTCCGTTTCAATAAAATATACATATTTCAATCTCAAGTCCTGGCGCGATGACATAACGCTATACAAATAATATCTATCTTGTACTTGAAAAATGTTACTATGTGTTTACGAACATCTGATGTTTTGTTCTATTTTTAAAATGTTGTGAAAAAAAATATTAAGCGAGATTCATTTAATGGTAGTGTTTTATGTAATGTCATTTGATAGGTTTCACCCAAATAAGTATTCATCATTTAATTAAATAGCTTATTTGTATACCTCAAATTATTTATTTATTTATTTATTTATCTTATATATATTATATGTATTATATATTATTATGTCTTAATACTATTTTTTAAAATACCAATGTATATATAAGGTGATCAACTGTTATGTATAAGGTGATCATTCTTGAAATTAGTTAAACCATTTGATCTACTTTCCAGCTTGAGAAAAAAAATTATGAATTTGTCTAAATAATAGCACTGGTGCGACGATACGTCAGAAAAAATAATAAAAAAATGGTATGATCAACTTTAAATTCGACTGATAAGTATCTATATATAAAATGTGTGTTGTTTAAATATAAATATACAGAATTTCAATGAAATTAGACACATGCAGGTTTCCTCACGATGGTTTCCTTCACCGTCAAGCACGAGATGAATTATAAACACAAATTAAGCACATGAAAATTCAGTGGTGCTTGCCCGGGTTTGAACCCACAATCATCGGTTAAGATTCTAACGCTAAGATACGCGTTCTAACCACGTGAAAATTTAATTGACAGGTATTACATTGTCAATTAAATTTTCATTTTGTTTTATTGTTACAATTTTTCTTTTACTTCCATCACATGTGCATTTTCTTCTTTAAAAATATAATTTGAGAACAAAAATCTTTTTCTCGTAAAGCCATAGTTGCTTCTCAATGTGCCCTATTCAAAGTTCGACAAGATACGGGGCAGTGAGGCTGGTTCCATTCAGCTTTATTTCCAAACCGTAATATATTCTCATTTCAATAACCCTTAACATTTGAAGTAAGAAAATCCTACACAATTCAGACAATATTCTCTTCAATACCTGAAAATTTGAATATAAATCTTAGTAGACATTTTGTCCAAAATTTATTGCTTAATTCGGTAAACGAAACTCGTTCATAAAATTTACATTTCTAAAAATAAAAAAGCGGACAGTTATATGGAATACATATACATTGACACTATAAATATATATAAATATAGTATATAATTATCAACTGTTATATTTTTATAGTCTAATAAATATATATTGTGCAAAAAAAGTTACAATTATTCTTTAAATAGTCAATGTGGCCTCAACCATGGTATTTAAAATGATATTCCTTGTGTCTAACTGTACTAAAAATGCAGTTAAAATAGTATAAGCATAACATCGTAAATGCAGTTAATATTAATATGCAGCTCTAAAGTGTGATCTTCAGATAGACATACACAAAGCTTTCCCGTTAGTATATATAGCAAAAATCAATAAAAACGTTCTCACAGTTCATGATTTAAGCTATCGTAATATTCTACACTATTGTACTATTCCATAGAATTCAGTCTGTATTGTCTATCAAGGATAAAGCACAATTCGGAATTTGATATTAATTTTAACAACATATTTTGTTCTTAATTTGTACAATGGACATATTAAAAAAAAACTTGAACTTGTTTACATTAATGTATCATTGTTTTATCATCTCAAGTATAGCATATCTCTAATACATCCATATCAATTTCAATATTAATATTAAGCGTGTTATAATCGCCACTTTATCATTGAACACAATCTCTTAATTACGGCTTAATTATAATCGCCGCATCTCAAACTTTTCTTATCAAGCTCCAGAATGCTGATTACCCTTCGAATGAACTAAAACGAGTTCGAGTGGATCGCTATCAGTGGGGTTCACATCTCCCGAGTGTCATTAGTTAATGTTGCGGGCAGTTCCTACGAAGATTTCATCTAGCGGTCTGAGATCAGTCGACTCGCTCTCCCTTGATCTTATCTATGCTTCATTACCGTTCCACGATATCGCCCTTTGACGGACGTACATCTCTTTTTCTTTGAGTTTTATAACATGGTGAAGAACATGACAATTTTCTATTGAGTTTGTATAAATAAATCACAACCAATATAGTCGACATGTGGATCTTCTAACGCTGCTGCATTGTTTAAAAAAAATATATAATCAAATATAATGAATTATACTTAATAAAATCATCATTTTTGAACATCATAAAAACATATCGTTATACCATAAAACATAATAATATAAAAATAATTTAACATAAAATATTTTATTACAAATATCAAACATGCTCACATATTTGCCCCCATTTTTTATTTAGATAACAATATATAACATTAAACATACTTTCATAATTGTTTTTCTTACTGTAGCTGACTAAGAGTTAAATAGTAATGTCCTCCAGAACGAATGCGGCCTCGGTGGCCAATCTCAAGAGAGATTAGCCAACTGCGCAAGAGATATTATATGCACAAGTGAGTGCGAAAACACTGATGCACTCTCTATTCCCTAGCCGAAACCAATAGAATGACAATCCGACTCGACCGAAAAGAGTTCAGGCGCAGGATCAGCGAGTTTACGTGCTTTCCACACACTTCCAACTTTCAGACCCCGGGCTGCTACTGAGAAATTTCAGACAGAATAACCCAATAACTGTTTATTGGCCTGACCTGGAAAATTAATCCCAGGACCTCCGAGTCAGTGGCCTTATATCTAGCCACAAGACCAACGAAGCAAACAAAAAAAATTATGAGATAAAATAAAATTATAGTTCGCAAACGAACTAAAAAAAGCTAAAGCTTCAATAAAAACTCCACTTTAATGAAAAAAAGGACGTGGTGCTTTTTGTAACATATTGACAACTACAAATAGTAGAGAAATATTAAAAAACTTTGATATCAACCACCCCGCTCTTCTATACCTTTAGCGATAGCGGTAAAACATAAAAAAATTAACAACCAAATTATAAAGCTTCGTTTTTGAAGATTGTTAAAAATTTCATTTATCGTTCTTTACAATTTTATGTAACAGTTATGTTAATAATTTATTTTTTGTACGTATTTATTTATGATAAATTAAATTATAGAACGACAACACTAAATTTATGTATGCATTTTAATTAATGCTTATGTGTTAAGGATAGAAAAATATTTAGAGACATTCGGATACAAGACAGGGCGCCGTAGGGTCGAACCCCTACTGAATAGAAATAGTTTTCGCCCCGAGGAATTACGAAATACCCCCGGGTCAAGAGAATGAATTTTGATTTTGCTTTTTCGGAGGAACGAATCCGGATTACTGTATGTTGTCCGCACCCTTTCCACCATTTACCTACGCAAACATACCTGTCCCACTTGAATTTTGATTTTGAATATTTATACGAGCCAACGAAATACCTTGTGTAATATTAAATGTATTTTTATATTTCACTTCAAAGTCGAAAAACCACTTGAAAATTACAAAAATTCTTGTACGTTTCGTAAAATCGTGTCACTCGCCATATTTGTAGAATTTCTATGCTTAACTTTCGACGGCTCGCGTTTGCCGCGTCGGTAAAGTCGTATAATGCTCATACCTATATTTTCACTCATCCGTCATATTACACTTTTCGGGGCGGAAACACGAGCTGAAATAAAAACACAAACATCATTGTCTGTGTTTGGTAAAGAGTTGGCTCGTAAACAAGCAATAAACGTCCCGTATTTCATTGTGGAAGGGTGGAGACTGCTCTATCGCGGCTAACAGTAAATTCGCTTGTAAAAAAATTCAACCCAGCTTGTTTATTGTTTCCGTTTAATTGTAAAATTCTCATGTTTATTCGTACAATTTTATGATAGCGACGAACAGTGGAAATACTTGTGATGCTCGTATTAAGTCTATATGAAATGCTAAATTTATTTGTAAAATAATTTGAAGCATGGCATGGCTAATTATCATTTTGTATATTTTATAATGCGTGATAAGATTAGGTGGATATTAACCAAGGATCACAGGTTCATCCAGGCAAGTACTACTGAGTTTGCATCTGCTCAATTTTTATTATAAATCTCTTGATTAGCGGATGTAGAAAATCCGAGACGTGTCGTGTTGAATTAAATGGAACCACATCTATCCATCATGCAGCATTGGAACAGGATATTGAATAAGCTCCATGTCTTCTTTTTGAAAAAAAAAGCGATTTTTTCATGAATGAAACATTATGGGCTGTTACTACGTTACGTTTCATTGTGTATAATTTCCTGAATGATAAACTTTTCGTTAATATTGAATTGTACATATTAAAAAACAGTTTTAGTATAGTATTTGCGATGAATACTTAATAAAATAGGATTCACCGAACGATGTAATGGAGAGTCCCTTTTATGGTCATACCCTTTGTGAGGTTAAAAACGCATTTCAAAATTAAACCTCTATTTGCATTACCACCCTAAAAAGACCACACGCAAAATATATGATACAAATGTAAATATGAATAAACACAGTATATAATCATGAAATGATAAAAACTTTACGATTGCCACAACTATAAGCTCGATGAAGCAATTTCAATTTAACCATAAACAATGAAAAAGTTGTAAAAAAAATGCTTTAGTATGGGACCAATTCCAATAGCATTCGCCAAAAAATATTTCAGTAAACCAAACTTATGCAATAAATTTATTAAATATAATGTCAAACGTATCTTTATTTATTCCTTTCACGGAGTCATTAACTTATCTCGTTTATTAAGCGAACTTAACTTTATAGCAGTTTGTCGAGAGTTACATCTTTATCTTCGAGGGGTGAATTAAGGAAATGAATGTAAGAACAAGTCTACGAGGATACTTAGTTTGCGTGTATAGATCTGTGTAATTATTGCGAGTTTTTTTACTCATTAGATAGCGTTGACCTTAACGGCGATATGTATGGAATGAAAACAGCGCCATCTAGTGACAATATTCATAATTATATAAAAATCGCAATTAACATCAACGCTATCGAATAAATAAAAAACTTGAACTATTCACAATGTATCGTTCAAGATTCTCTAATCAAAATCCGTGGAGACATTTATCTAGTGACTCCGGAAGGTAAACATCCTGATATCACAAGGCTCACCCTTCTTGCGAGTGCTCTTAGAATACGCCCTTGTACTTTTTATGTTTCCGCAGGGTTATATTTCGCTCAACTGTACTGCTCATATTTTTATTACGCACAACGTAAAATCAGAATCGAATGGAGATGATAAGATAGTGAAAACCCTCGAATATTTTAAGATTATATCGGTGTTGTTTGACAATAAATTTGTATAGTTTATATCAAAAGAGTGTACGTATTCTACGTGCTTACAGATACAATGGTAATATTAAAGAAAAACTTGTATATAATTTTTTTGGTCAACATTAAAGATATTAAAATGAAACTTTATTATTGTGATAATTAGAGAATCGTTCATCCTAACCACAAGATTTCGTTTTTTAAAATTTCTCATAATATAGTGAAGGATTTTTTTTTTAAGTCACTGATAGTTTTTTGATGCGATAAGTTGCAGATTTATTAACTTATCTTAGAATCACTTATTTGTTTACGAAAATAAAAAAAATATTAATAACAGCTATTTTATAGAACAATTTAATAAAATATTATTAAAAAGTATGTACATATATTCCCATTTCTTTTTTAATCTGACAAACCATATCAATTCAAGACCATAACCAATAACGGCAAGTGAAGTATCAGATCTTAAGTCAAACTAACAGAAGTCGGTACGTGACCGGAAATGAATTTTCCGGACGCATCTACACTTTCAACAAAATACGCAGAAGATATTCAATTTGTTTTCTGAAATATATATATATATATTCAATTAGTGGACTTGTTTTATTCCATTTTTATATTATAGATCAGTGGGCGTGCATCGGATCACCTGATGCTAAATGGTCACCACATGGACAATGGACACGCGCCACCAAACTTGGAAACTCAGATGTTATGTTCATTGAGCCTGTAGTTACACTTCCTCATTCACACTTCAAACCGGAACACAACAATATTAACGATAAGTACCAGGCGAGCTTCCACAGCGCCTTACCTAAAAACAAACGTTTGATAATGAAATATAATATATTTATTGTTTAATGTTTTTATTTACCTTTAAGAGATGGACTTGTATATTTAAAATATTATATTACTAGCTACATTAAATATATAACCTCGTGTTATTGCTTCTACCGGTGACAGAAGGGTTGGTTCATTTTTCGCCCAGAGGATCGGAATTGCAATTCAAAGGAGAAATGCTGCAGCATTCTTGCCGCCATTCCGCGCGATCATGATTTGTATAGTAACTATTTTTTATTTTGTTTAAATATATTTAAGGCTTTAATGTAAAATATATATTTCCTGTATCTCGGAAACGGCGATTTGGCTCAATTTTTTTATTAAGATAAGGTTTTGCTTTTTAAATGTGTTATATATCTATATCTAAAAAACATATTAATTCATAAAATCACAACAAAAAGAAGCCAAGCGAAGCTCTGTCACTCACATACTTACATAGAAAGCTATCAAAACTTATATAATAAAAAATACATTACTTTCTAATATATTTATCCATTTTTTTTATCTTGAATCAATTTTATTATGTTACGTTTGAAGAAAAAGAAAACAACAAATTAAAAATAAATTAAAGGTACAAATACCAGTAGAGTTAAATATTATAAATAATAATATGGTTCATGTATATAACATAGTGTTACATTTCACACAACATATATCACTTGAAGTAAACATCAGTTCAAGAAAAGGAAAGAGGCTATATAACACCGTTATCGTAATGAAATAAAATTACCACGTGAAATATATATGAGGGGAGTTATCAGCACTCGGCTTGCTCATACAATTATAATTTAAGATTGTTAGTAGGAATTTACTTTTCTTCAGTGAGATACATTAACTTTATAATATTTGTTTTCTTTTTATTTCATTTATCAATAAATAAATGTACATAAAATACTATGAGAAATTAAATATTCGTTAAATCGCCAAAGCGCAAACTTTGTAAATTTCAAAGTAAGTAGCGCTAATTATAAAGCAGTTATTTCAATATTTGTCTATAATTACACTCTTTCACTTGAGTGTTGTGGTTCAGAATTTCCTTAGTATTACATTATGCTTTTCATTACTATCGTCAATCACCAACTTTATAAGTAACGCAAGATAACAAAATATTATTAAATGTCAAGTTAATTGACATACAAGATCAATTTAGTTGTAACTAATTAATACAAGTTTGTTAACATGGTACACACATGATGGCAAATCGACATAGCGCAGCCATATACAACGTGGCTGTTCTTTGGCGAACAACGTTCGCATGGCTCGCTTTGTATCAACGTTCTATGAGTCTTTGAGATTTCGGTGGCGGCTAACAGCTATTTCGTGTGTTGTCACCGTTCACTAAATTCGTAGCTAGCCGTTATCTCATCCGGTAATTTTCTGTATCGTTTACAAGCTCACAAAACATCGTACCGTACATAAGCCGTACCGTGACCAAGAGACCTAAATTAGTAAATGCTTCGTTATTTCCAGATTGTTTCGGTAGAGACCACATTCTGAACTGGTCAGACATTTACATTTAATTTAAGTTTTATAAAATACCGTATCTGAAAATAGTCTAAGTATATATATGTATTAAAAATAATGAAGATGCTGATGATATTCTCATGACGGATTTTGGCCTCTGCGGCAAATCTAAAAGGAAATAATTTTAAACATTACTAACTTCAAGACTCCGGGCTGCCACTGAGAATTAAAAATAGAGAAGATAAAAAATCCAATAAATTTTATTGACCCGACCCGAGGTGTGAAACTAGGACTTTGAGATCTGCAGCCTCATAAGCTATACATTAGACCAACGAGGTAGTCACAGATCGCAACGCAGCTTAAGACGTGTTATCAACGTGAAAATAGAAGAAAAAAAAGTATCGATTTTATTTAAAGCTTTTTAAAATAATAGGTATAACACAAGTTAATGTCGTTATTGTTTAATCATCACACGATCTTGATATTGCATTTGGCATATATAAACATGTAATATTAAATACATAGAATTGAATTCCTCTCCAATGAATCATATTTGTGTGGCATTTCAATTATTTTAATATCAATTTATATATAAAAGCAATAAAATAACTAGTTCTTGCCCGCGGCTTTACGCTCTGTAATCGGCTTGCCGTATATAGATGATACATGGCTAATACAAATGATTTATAGATGATTATTATGATAAACGCCTTTTATATATAGCTTTAGATGTTACATTTATTGTATAAACATGAATGATTTTAATAAAAGTTGTATTTCAAATTAAATCAATATAAAAATATTTAAGTGTCTATCGAATACACATTAAATAGGTTTTTTTTGAATTTACATTTTAGAAGATTAAAATAAGCTGAGCACAGCGTAATGTTTTTATCAAGAAAAATGGATTATTTATATTAACGAATAATAATTGATGAGTGAAGTCGAGATGGCCTAGTGGTAAGAACGCGTGAATCTTAACCGATGAACGTGGGTTCAAACCCGGGCAAGCACCTCTGAATTTTCATGTGCTTAATTTCTGTTTATAATTCATCTCGTGCTTTTCGGTGAAGGAAAACATCGTGAGGAAACCTGCATGTGTCTAATTTCATCGAAATTCTGCCACATGTGTATTCCACCAACCCGCATTGGAGCAGCGTGGTGAAATAAGCTCCAAACCTTCTCCTCAAATAGGGAGAGGAGGCCTTAGCCCAGCAGTGGGACATTTACAGGCTGTTACTTTTAATTGATGAGTAATAAAAAAACAACTTATAAATAGATCTAAATAATGATTTTAAGGTTTCCCAACATACAAAAAACTAAACCATCTGATTGTCTGTCATAACCTTAACGTAGTAGACAAAAATCTTCTACCATCTTGACTGTTTTTAACCAACCTTAACCAGCATATGAATGGTTTAATGTAAATTATCTATGCATATAATAAAGTAGTAGAAGCTGCGCGTCTGTACATTAAGTAAGTACATTAGCGTCTGTACATTTATCATAAAACGAGTGTTGGCGCTATGTACATACTAATCTCCAAAAATACGAAACGGATTTTTTCAGAGGTAGTTTAAGCCCCGTTTGGAGCAACATTTATCCTTTGTTTTATTGAAATCGAATAACGTGAACAAAGTTATCGTAATTTAAATATTATAAATACATCTTCTATACATATCTATCAATCTATGGAATACGGAACAAATTAAACAAAAAACTTACAAACAAAATATTAAGAAAAAATCTTTTTTTATATATATTGTAATAAAACTGACTTTCATGCGGACGAAGTCGGAGACACCAGCTAATATATATATATATATATATATAAACATATTTGTCGTAATAGTCCACTTATAATATTATGAAGAGGGTAGGCTGGTTTTTTTTTTCGATTCAACTCTAAAACTGGAGCGAGCCCTTGCGGTCTATTAGTACCGAGTGGACTGATTGGATGTGGACAAAAAGATTGCTTCGCCCTTTACTGTTTATTTTTGTTACCCGAAAAACAACCCGAAAAACCTTAATCATAAGTACATGGGGGAATATCGATAGCTAGTTGATAGCTAATATTTCATAAAATATTCAAAGAAATGAACTTACCGACGTCCATTTTGAAACGTTAAGCTATTATTACGTGAAAGTTCCATATCAATAATATTAGTACATTTTCTGTGAATTTATAAAAATCAATAGTATAATCTTAGAACTATTTTTAATATACATAAGTACGTTAATATTATGGAAGAGAAAACGTACGAACCAAGCGTTTTTATAGCAAATATTGAAAAAAACTAGAATCACGTGTCGCGAAAAAAAATTTAGTAAAGCACTTCTCTGCGATTGCTAGGACTTATTTTATGTATGTAGTTCACATTGTACTGTACGCATAAAAAGTACTATAATATAATTAGGCAATTTCGTTTGTTTTGACTATATCATGTATCTACATTTCTATTCAAGTCAAAGTTTTTTGCAGCGTATGAATGCACCATTGATAACTTGGGACTGTAAAATACTTCATAAAGAGATGTGGTTTGTTTAACTGTTAAACATTTACCTCAAAGTCCTGAAACGTTGGTCAGACTAAGTTAACTAATTTGGCTTTCATGTAAACGCTTATTGTTCGCCATTGCCTCATCATCTGCGACCGACCAATGACCATTCAAATATAAGCCAAATTAGTTCAAAAATCAATATACTTCATTCAACAAGCATTACACTTACGTATTTATAGTCAAATTAGAAACTACCACCAGTTCGGAAAAGAAACACCAAGACAGAAAAACCGGCGAAAGAAATTCAGCGGTTTATTTTTATTGTTATATCTGGTATCCAAATATGCAGTACAAAAATATCCAGGAGGCGATCGTTTCATTCCCAAGGTGTGCTATCATTAATAAATTCACTAATTGTATTGTAATTTAACAAAAGAGGCATTTTGAACGCTTTCTGAGATGAGTTAATTTAACTTTGATCATCGTTTCAGAAATTATAGATTATAATGTATTCTAAAAACAAACATTATGTTGATATTATTCCTAAACCAATCTAGCTATATGCTAATAGTTATTTTAAAACAATGTATTCAAGAAAACTATATTAAGGATTTAATTATTTATATTTGTTTAAACTAAATATAAAAAGAAAAAAACTGTAGATATTTTCTCACACCACAATGTACTAACGTAAATATTGCATCAATTCAGTTGTTATCTTTAATAATTTTATATTATCGTACCGGAATTGCAAATTTTAAAAATAGTAAACAGCCCGAAATCCTTTTAACATGAAATAAAAATAATTCGCTGTAAAGGTATTATTTCTGTTTAATGATATTGCTCCGATATCATCCGCGGCTTCAATGACTTGCTCCCATTTGTATTCTGTTCCCGTTACAGAATTACCGCCTCCAACACCACTTACCGAAACTGGTAATTAGAGTTCTACCTACAGTTTATAGTTATTATCAAAGTACTATACTTCACTTTATTTGGGTTACCAATGTATAGAAGTAAAACAAATAATTTAAGTGAAGCATAACTACTGTGAATAAAAATTTGTATTGAAAAAGTATTTTTGCTATTGTAGTTTTAATAATTTTGGTGCAGTGGTTACTACAACAGGTATACATCGCTGGTTTTTTTTTTATTTTAATTGTATCGTTCCTTCTTCGAGTTATCTTAAAATGTTGCAAAACTTGACATCTCAGGTTGGGCCTGTAAAATGACTTTCCTGTCAATAGTAATCTGAAGTATGGAAGTATTGACTGTGTAAAAATCACGTGACTTGGAAAGCACATAAAGCCGTTTACCTGTCTATGTCCGCTCCTTTCGCGTTGCCGATTGGACATCGGAATATTCGATGTGATGCACTCTGCTGCTTCCTTTAATATAATTGTATAATACCTATACAAACTGAAAAAAATAAACTAACAAAATCATCAGTAATTCTGTCGCCAAACATCAATTGTCATGTTGCTTTCTTTAGGTTTGAAAAGTTTCACTCACTAATTAGCATTATTAAAGGTACGAACAAAATGATATCTTAGAAGCCAAGGTTTCTACCACATGACCGTGCATTGTACGATTTATATGTTTTATTTACCGACCAAACTAGAAATCTATCTTCATTCATGTAACATATAAAATATATATTTAAAAAAAAAACTTTTGAAATATTTCCTTAAAACCTCAATAAAAATTCTGATAACACAGTAAATATAATACTTAAAACTATAAAAAGATTTAGCTCAGCTTAATAATCAATAGAAGATAATATGAAACAAATATTTTTTTTATTTTTCGACTTATTATAAAAAATATACTCTACATTTAGTCGTGTCACTTAAAATGTACTCGCATCTCACTTTCATCGACAATCAGCGAGTGAGTGCTAACCAAGTTACACTAACGAACTCCTTAACTAGATAGTAACGATGCAACCAAACTTCATAATTAGGCCAACCGACAATTGTGAAACTACTTTTTGTTTTATTCCTGCTGTTCCAGCGCATTCGGTGAGCTGGCGACTTCCTACTTTGTTACTTAAAAGCAGAATTTGCAACTCAGAAGTCAACAGGATCACGTAACTTTACAGCGGAAATGCTAGTTTTTGGAATATAATACCAGTTCTTAATAATTTTGTAAGTTGGTATTGTCGTATAAAATAGATATGTATGCATTAAGAGTAATGTAAATGAGTATTGTTAATATAAATCAGAATTAAATTATTACTTTGATGATGATCTGCCACAATGCCTGCGAATTTATTATTAATTATAGTTTACTCGGTGGTTAGATTTTCTGCAAGCCTCATGTTTTTTATCCGGTTAACAGCCGAGATGGCCTAATGGATGTTTATAATTCATCTCGTGCTTGATGGTGAAGGAAACCCTCGTGAGGAAACCTGCATGTGTCTAATTTCATTAAAATTATGCCACATGTGTATTCTACCAACCCACATTGGAGCAGCGTGGTGGAATAAGCTCTAAACCTTCTCCTCAAAAGGGAAAGGAGGCCTTAGTCCAGCAGTGTGACATTAACGAATTCATCCCTTCGATGAACGACCGATAATAATATTTTTTTTTATAGAATAGGAAGGTGGACGAGCATATGGGCCACCTGATGGTAAGTGGTCACCAAACGCCCTTAGACATTGGCATTGTAAGAAATGTTAACCATCGCTTACATCACCAATGCGCCACCAACCTTGGGAACTAAGATGTTATGTCCCTTGTGCCTGTAATTACACTGGCTCACTCACCCTTTAAACCAGAACACAACATACCAAGTACTGCTGTTTTGCGGTAGAATATCTGATGAGTGCCACCCACTCACCTACCCAGACGAGCTTTTTTTTTTTATAGATTAGGAAGGTGGACGAGCATATGGGCCACCTGATGGTAAGTGGTCACCAAACGCCCTTAGACATAGGCATTGTAAGAAATGTCAACCATCGCTTATAGCCAATGCGCCACCAACCTTGGGAACTAAGATTTTATGTCCCTTGTGCCTGTAATTACACTGGCTCACTCACCCTTCAAACCGGAACACATCAAGTACTGCTGTTTTGCGGTAGAATATCTGTGGGTGGTACCTACCCAGACGAGCTTGCGCAAAGCTCTACCACCAGTAATATTATACCTAAACACTTTATTTTGTAGCGAAGTTTTAAGCTAAAAAGTAAAGTTTCATAACCAAATCTTACCTTGTAAACTTGGTAATTTGGAATAGTAGTTTCGAAAATATGAAATATCTTTACTTATCTCAAGTAGCTGTGATACTCTTTGTTTTATAACATCTGTTTTTATTTACTATGTAATAAAAAAACGCGTGTTCGTTTGTGATAGCTTAGTTGTGTCCATGGCAATACTTAGCTATTAGCTAGTAATAAATGTCAACATCAATATGGTAAGCCGAGATGGCCCTGTGGTAAGAACGCGTGAATCTTAACCGATGATCGTGGGTTCAAACCCGGGCAAGCACCACTGAATTTTCATGTGCTTAATTTGTGATTATAATTCATCTCGTGCTTTACGGTGAAGGAAAACATCGTGAGGAAACCTGCATGTGTCTAATTTCACTGAAATTCTGCCACATGTGAATTCTACCAACCCGCATTGGAGCAGCGTGGTGGAATAAGCTCCAAACCTTCTCCTCAAAAAGAGGAGAGGAGGCCTTTAGCCCAGCAGTGGGACATTCACAGGCTGTTACGGAATCAATATGGTAAAATTTAGACTATACTTCCTGCAAAAATGGCCTTTATTGACCATAATAATATAAAATATCCCCATTGAACGAAAAATGTAAATCAAGTATACTCACAAACAAAGAATAATATATACGAGCGATCGTAGTTGCGGTGAAATACAAAGCGAAATATGATAACACAAACATTATTTATTACGTCCCCTTAATCGAAATATTCAAGAAGCAGAAGCGAAGAAAAAGCGGTAAATTCGTGAGTATCGATGAAAAATTCAATTTGCTAAAGCTAATGTTTGATATTTCTTTATCAGAAGAGCCAATTACCCTGTTTTGAGTACGAGACTTGTTTCCGGTTGATTTGATGAATATTATTTCTTAACCGCATTAATTAAACTCTTTCTTTTGTCTATATAAAATACTATTTACACATGTCTTTGTGCAAGTCAATCTGATTAGGTACTCTACCCACTTATAAAATTTCGGAAACGATACGATTAATGAACTCTTTCTTTTACAAGCCTGGGAAGCATGTACGTTTCTAGAATTTTAAGGAAGAAGTTTAAAATATAAAAATATTGAACACGATACTTTATTACGTTATAAGTGGATATTGATTAAAATGAATTCAAAATTATAAATTGTTTGTTTATCTTGAGTAGCGGAAGTTTTTAACTATACCGCGGAAAATACTTCATTAAAACATTACTAATTATGATGTGCTTGAGTTTCATAGAGCAGTAGAAACCGATCTTTTCGGAAACAAACCGTATAATGAAGATTCTCCATTCTTTCGTAAAGTTTTTTTTTAATTTTATTATTTTTTAACTTTATTGACTTAATTATTGTAATTGCTACAATCAACCTTTGGGTTCATTAGAAATGCACGAAGACGGTACTACACTGAGAACGTTATTTATTGTGTTTTATCAGACATTTTAGTGTATTGAAATTTTTGAAAAACTTATGTATAAATAAAAAAGCTAAATAAAAATACAAAAATTAAGTATACTATATCAGTTATTTCAGAAATTAAGGTAAAGTGAATTTTTCGAGATCGAATTTGAATGCAACATTATATATGTAACTGTTAGGTGAAACGTTCTCATCGATTTTATATTCACTATAATACATATACATCGTGAGGAAACCTGCATGTGTCTAATTTCATCGAAATTCTGCCACATGTGTATTCCACCAACCCGCATTGGAGCGTGGTGGAATAAGCTCCAAACCTTCTCCTCAAAAAGGGAGAGGAGGCCTTAGCCCAGCAGTGGGACATTAACAGGCTGTTACTACTACTACTATAATACATATGAATAAGAGCGTTACTAATTACTTAAAAAATACAACGTTAACAGTATGTTATGAAGTGATATTTACAGCGATTGTTAAAAAATGTCATGAACCTCAGCATCGCCCCTCACCTATTTGACTTTCTAAGTGACAAAAGCATTAAAACGTCTCGCGGGAATTAATCGCCTTTTACATTAACGTTAAGTGCTATTTTAGATTATGCGAGGAAAGTTGAAAACTTCGATTCTTCGAACATTGGGTTGTTTCAGGCTTGTTCCAGCCCATCGCCGCCCATTACTTCAATTATGTATCATATTTCGCGAAAACATCGACAAAATATTGGAATTTTAAATATGTTGCTATTTTATCCCAATATAATCTCTGTTTAGCATTAATGGTTCTTTATTATATTTTCATAATTTGCATTACCTTTATTTAAGGACTAAGAAATAAAAGATAGTATAGTATTTTTTATAGTTTAGGTAGGGGGACGAGCATATGGGCCACCTCATGGTAAGTGGTCACCAACGCCCATAGATATTGACATTATAAAAAACGTTAACCAATCTTGAGAACTAATATGTTATGTCCCTTTTGCCTGTAGATACACTGGCTTACTCACCCTTCAAACCGGAACATAACAATACCTGCCTAATACAAGTACTGCTGTTTTGCGGTAGAATATCTAACGAGTAGTGGTACCTACCCAGACGAGCTTGCACCAAGCCCTTCCACCAGTAAAAAAGCCTGTAAGTTTCATACTACTGGGCTCCTTTGGAGATAAGGTTTGGAGCTTATTCAACCACTTTGCTCCAATGCGTGTTTGTTGGATATACATAGTGTAATTTTTTTTAACTAATCATAGCCATAAATTAAATATATGCAAATTCAGTGGTGCTTGACTGGGTTTAAACCCACAATCACTAATAAGATCCACGTATTCTAACCACTGCGTCATCTTGGTCCTAGAAAATATAACAATTATATATATATATAGTTTGAAAGTAAGTTTGTCTAAGGACAAGTTTTAATTACTAAAGTCAGAAACGGAAACCATAACAAAATATCGCTGTTAAAAATTACACGTCTCTCGGTGCTTTTTATTATAATAAAACTGTCAGACTCGCCCTAAACTTTCAAAGTTCTAGAAAGTTCCGTACATGTAACATGATTTCAATTAGGTTTATTTTAAATAAATCTTAAACCAGCACAATATACGTACTTCCTGACATTTTTATTATCTTTGTAATGTTATTATTTTATTTATATTATTGTTGTAACAGTAATAATCGAGTAGTGAGTCAGTATAACAGGACATAACATCTTAGTTCCCAGGGATGGTAGTGCTTTGGTGATGTTAGGGATGGTTAATATTTCTTACATCGCCGAAGTCTATGAGCGGTGGTCCACTCACCATTAGGTGGCCCATTTTTCCATCCGCCTATTCTATTACATTGTATACTTTTACAGAATAATTGTAGTTACTTAAATTTAGTTATAACAAAAAATTATACTGTTCTTATTAAATCGTTGACGTTAAAATGAAATATTTCTTTTAGTCCTATTTATAAAAAATACTACCGTTAAAATATTAAACATTTTTTCAGAAAAGGTTTTCAGTGACAAATGAGTAATGTGTTTACTGAACTATATGGAACTCGTTTCCTCGTTGTTTACTTTCAATACATGACTTTGACTAATAACAACTATCTCTGCTAGTGTGCGGTCAGCTTGTGGCACTATGGACCGTGCACGGTACGTAGGAATACGATGAACCATTACCATTGCATTACGACTTTTATTGCTATCGACATAAAGCTTATAAACGTATAAATTTATATGGCTTATACTATGTGGGGTTAAAATTGCATCCTCTATTCCACGCTACGCCTGAACGGCTTCTAATGCGAATCATAAATCATTACTCAAACAAATACGCGGTTTTCTCTCGAGCTCGAGTCGGACGTAACAATAGAATTTGATGGAGTAATTTATATTAAGCAGTAATAATTTTATTTGAGATTTAATTTTATTTCACCTTTAATTTAAAGTTTCACACGGTTTCTGTATTTTCAACTTTGTGTTCTCTACCGCGTGTCTACTTAATTGGGGCAGTTTGGGTGATGTTTATTTTTTAATTAATTTTACCGTCAGTTTTGAATATTTTTTATAGTAAATATACATTTAGTGTATGTATGAAAATATGATTATAATGTTAATTTAGTGTTAATTAGTATGATTCATTCATTCATTTTATACATTAATTAGTAAATGTTTCAGCTTGTTCCACAACGCTGCTCCGATACGAGTACATGTGAATGTGGCACAATTTTATCAAAACGTAGATTTCCTCACGTATTTACTTCAACCGCAAAGCACGCTATAAACACACAAATTTAACGCACATGATTACTAAATATGTAGGAAATATTTATAATTTTGCATTACGCTGTTTATATCCTATTATTCTGTTATAGTTTATAGTGGGAAGTAATTATTTCTACCTCAAGGAGAACGTGCATCGAGCGTGAAGCGTCTCAAGAGCCCTCGATAAGAAGCAATAAAGATTATAACTATTACTATAAATTTTTAATAAAACACTCAACAGTATTTAATTAAAACTGTCTACAGCAGAATTTTGTATGTTTTATTGTGTATAATTTACACGATGTAGTGACTGACATTTGTATAGACGCCAATTCTAAAGCAGCCAGCAAGCGATCTTTTCACCGACATCTCTGATGTCTTTATTTTATACTAAGAAAATCTTAAAAGGAATATTATTTTATATGCTTAGTGAATGTTTTAACGTTAAAAAGTTCTTTTATATTATGAAACCACCATTTAACGAGTATTTTATTTCTTCAATATTAAGTTACAATTAAATAATGGTTACAAAATTATACCTAACTTACATCGCATAGGGTTGCCACAATAATTTTTTTGTTTACTTCATCTCGTAAGCACCATTTAATTATTTTATCAATATTGGCCTTCGATAGAGAAGTTAATAATTACCTTAATTGAATTAGTTCCATAGTTCTGGTCAAACCCTCGAGTATAAAAATACATTGTAAGCTCATACTAAAATGAAAAAGCCGAGACGGCTAAGTGGTTAGAATACGTGAATTTTAACCGATGATTGCGGGTTCAAACCCAATGCCTCACAGATTTTTCATATGCTTAATGTGTGCTTGCTTATAATCTCGGCAGACCAGCCACATGTATATGCACCATTCCTCACTGGAGCAGCGTAGTCGATTACGCATCAAACCATCACTTCAAAAGGAGACATGGCCGTATAACACATGACATGTCATAATTATACTAGAAATACTAAAGAATTCAAAATTATAAAATGTCTGAATACCTACACTGTAAACTTCTTACTTGAAGCCCTCAGAGTAAGTATTCATTTACAAAGTATGCAAACAAATCTGGGTAGCCGATTTAAAACTACTAAATTTAATGACGTCTGTAATTAATAATGCTATTAAATTGGTAAAGTTAAAATTAAAAAGGTCTGTAAAAATAATTGTTACGCCTTCATTTTCTTAATATAATGGAGTTAATCAAATGGAGAGGGGAACTCAAATATTTTTATTTCGATAGGAGTGTTCACGAAGTATCTTTGGACATTCATCAATCATAATTTATTACTCTATTATTATTGTTCCCCTGAATAATCGTTCATATCCGAAACACCTAAAGAAGGCGCGTTTATACTAACGCCACATAAAGTAATTTTATTAGATTGATAAAGTTTAAAATACTTTAAATTTTATGAAAATCTATTTCATATATTTTTATTACAATTACTTTTGAAAACAACATTATTTTAAAATTGTTTTTAGTGGAGGCATGAACAGTATTTTAGTAGTTTTAAAAATAAATTTTAAAAGCTAAGCAGATGAGCCAGACGTTGCCGTTGAAACCTTTAAAGCTTCATACCGTACACTTAAGTGATAAGTGCTTTTAAATTAATTAACTTTGTTATTGATAACTAAAGCACCGATAGCGGTTACCGCTGTATATTTCACTTAATACTTTAGAAGTATCCTTTTTAATATCAGTGTTATAATTAAGTACATTTTATTATTATTATTTTTAAATAACTTTATTGCATACTCACAAGGTAAAAAAAGACAAATACAAGTAAAAAAGAAAAAGTAAAACAAAAGCTTAAGAATAATCATGACATATAAACATAATTACGGACTGTAAAATGAAGCATGCAAGGGGCGGTCTTATCACTCTCTTTTAGTTTTATTTATATACATTTTTATTAAATCGATACTTTTTATAAAAAAATGACATATAAACATAATTACGGACTGTAAAATGAAGCATGCATGGGGCGGTCTTATCTTTCTTTTTTAGTTTTATTTATATATATTTTTATTAAATCGATACTTTTTATAAAGTGTCTTTTTTAAACATAATTTGTAATTAATTGATAATTTTATCCGTTGCATCTGCGCCTCGTACTTTTTTATTTGTTAGTCAATCATTGGAAACTTTTATTGGTTATGATTTGTTAATATTCAAATATTTATGAAATTTATTATGTACTGTTTGTTATCATAACAATACAAATATATATATATATCATACATACTCATTTATATAATATTTTATTTCGGAGCCAAACCTCAATTGACGTTCTTTTAAACAAAATATAACATAACATCATCATGGATTGCCAAAGAGGAAATTTATAGTTGATAATATTGCCAACTTTAATAGATTATTTGATATTGGTTTATTTTACTGTTATAGTTATTTTTGTGCTAGAAAAACACATCACATCTGTGCTTGCGACGCATGCTTCTTTGACATGTAAGTTTCCCTTAAATCGTAGATGTACCCCAAATATTTAATGTTATCGGCGTAGATATAATGTTACAAAATAAGTTATTTCACTTGCCAATTTTTGTTTTGATTTGTTTTGTAGTGAGTAAGCTGTTTTAGAAACTATTTGTTTTATTATTAGAAATGTATTTTATACATCCATATAGAAATTTTGAAATACTAATCCCGTTTTAATAAATAAATATTTGATAAAACTATTCATTTTAAGCTTTAAACCAATGGTGGTTTAAAGCTTAAAATGAATAGTTTTATCAAATATTTATTTAAAAAAAAAACATATTGAATGAAGACGAATTGATGATTTAAAATAATTTAAATAAGCCTTTTATTATTATTTATTTACCCTTAGGTAGTTTTTTGTATCTTACGATAACTGCATATATTTGCGATAAAAAAAATTAAGATAAATGATGATTAAAAACTATCCCTCCATTGTGAACGCGACCCGAACCGGGACCTCCTTACGTCCCTCCAGTAATGCAAGTAAAGGAAATTGGATTTTTCTTTATTCTCGCGCGGGTAACTTGATATTGTGTGAATTATGGAAATGGCGACGCTAAATTGTTGATTTATTGCCCTGATATATGTGATTGGTTACCAAAACGCTCCCCGGCTTTTGTTATTACGAAAATGTTAATACGCACTTTCACACCCAACCTCGTTAATCGTTCGCAGATTTGTTCAGGTTATATTATATTAAAATAGTTTATTTTTAATTAAAATGATATGGAGTCTTTTCATTTATTATAACTTATATGATGATAACTAAATTATTAAAAAGGCAATCGAAAAAAAACACGGGGAACACTGTTGAAACTTAAATAAAACTTATAATATCTTATTTACCTAGGGATCTGCAGTCGTGCCACAAATAGCTACTAAACCGAAGTTGAAAAAAAACTTTCTTGAAAACAAAATCAAATCAAATCAACAAAATCTTTAAATCGTAGCGTGAGGTAGAATGAAAGAACAAGAACGTGAAATTCACTCTTTTCACGTCAATAGTGTAAATTTAAAGCGTGTGAAACTACAAAGTGCAGCTACCGATACAATAATATTATATACTAGTCTTTTGAAAAAACGCGCTGCATCTTTTGGTGTCAGTTTTATGTTTATTGGCTTAATAATTTTTTCAGTAAGAAAAAAAACGTCTACATATCCACATATTTATGTACCAAAATATAGTTTTACCTTAACTATATATATAATTCAATCAACAAAATTTTCAAAACGATATGAATACTTTAAATGAAATTAAGATAATCATGTTGTTGTATTCGTTCGTACTAAGTAAGTATATAAAAGATTTAAGTAAAGTAGGTCACGACAATCGTGACACTAATGAGAGTTTCCGTAATTAGAATAAAATTGTACTAACATGTACCAGCTATGATAATAATATATGGAATTATTTTTAATTTTTACCCACAGAATACAGTCGAGGAGATATTTAAAATATATTTAAAGTCATTTTATATGGTTATATGGGTATACATGTGTGTGTGTGTGTTCTTATGCGTGTGTTATTACGTGCTTACACTTTTTATGCGTTCGCAGTGCACGTATGTTTAAATTAAAATTATCATTAAAATATATAGTGCCATATACTTACTTATACATATTATTGTACAATAAAAAGTTCTAATGTATTGTAATTAATTGTATTATGTAATTATATGTATTCTAATTATTCAAATTATAATACAGGCTTTTCTTTCAAATATCCGATGATCGGTGCGTCGTAACAAAATATAGTTGCGTTCTTTTGTAATTCAATATATAATTATATTGAACATATATTTATTTGAATTTCTTCTATAATTTCAAAAAAAAAATCTTGAACGACTTCACATTTAGTGATCATTTTCTTGGACCTTATACACCTAGCAACGTTCCAATTTAATAAAACATATACTTACGAAATACATAAATAACGGCTACGAGCTTCAAGAAATTGGGTCACAACCGCTAAGAGAAGTCGCCTAATCTGAGACGTCCCACTAATTACTAACACGCTTTGTTTTATAATTTATAGCTTAAATATGATCGAAACTTGTATTATTATTTCCATGTAATGAATTCTATTAGCCGTGTTAATTTACCTATTACTACACAACACTTTAATTAAAATAAAGTGTTGTATTTAATTAGTATACTTTGTAGGAGAAAAATAATTTAATTTAAAAATAACAACTTAATATTATTTAATATTTTATGAACGATAATAGCTGGATGCTTCTGGGAACTCCAGGCGTAGCTTGCGGAAGTGTACCGGCTCTGGGTGGAAACGAGGATGAGCGACAACCATCCAGAGTCAACGGTGGTGGAGCGAGTTAGGGCTCTAGCCTAACGAGCCTTGATTTGCAGGTGGAAGGCCTTGTCAAGGCGTGGCTTAGTGTATCGCTTGATGAAACGGAGTCACGGCACCCTAACATTCAGACTGACGCAGGTGCTTACCGGGCACGTTTGCTTCGATATGTTCATACAGTGAATTAAGAGAAAAGAGATGAAGATATTTTGTAACACAGATTTTTACCGAATTTATTATTGACTATTATCGCAATTGAAATGTACTTTCTAATCGCTGATATTCGCCAAATTTTAAGACGACTTTTGAACTCACTAATAATAAAAAAAAATTAAAGCTAATATTCCACGATTTTCATTGTTCAGCTCACTAATACTAAAGGTGGAATGAACCTTTATCACTTATATTTATTAATTTTGACGAGTATTGTTATTAATATTTTTTCAATGTAATGTAAGCACCTATCAAAAATGAGTATGCCTCTTATTCTGAAAATTTTCTCGACTAAATAAATAATTATTTCAAACTTGACTCAATCCTACTCCTAATCTCTGCGGGAATGATATTAAATATATCTGATGTTCAATTACAAAAGTTGTGTTTTCAAAGTACTAATGTGTCATAACATAAGGAGATTAGGGATTTGTTTTAATCAATAATAGGCTTTAATAGACTAGAATAGAGGTTTTAGTAAAATTCACCCCAAAGTTGAAGTTTTAATAAGAAAATAATGATTAAGCTCACCTCTGACAATTTAGGTATTTAATTTATATTTTCACTTAATATTATTTAGTTTTTATATAATTTATAAAAATAGATAATAAATACTTACTTTACTTGGTAGTATGCTTTTGTGCAAGTCCGTTTGGGTAGGTACCCGTTCATGATATCATGGCTACACCCAGCAACCATACTTAGTTTTGTTGTGTTCTGGTTTGAAGAATGAGTGAGCCAATGTAATAACATCACACCTTACTACCCAAGGATGGTGGTGCATTGACGATATAAAGGATATTTTTACAATACCAATGTCTTTGGGTGGCGGTGACCACTTACCATTACGTGGCCAGTTTGTGACACATTTGTCCGTAAGACTGAATCCCTGAACACAAACTAAATAAAAAACAGATCAGCGTTAATAAATGTTCATTATTAGTGTTAAAAACAAATTACGGAATGTAAACATAAACGAAGTTACAAATAATACAAAGTTAGCGTTTTAACAACATTGTAAAACAATCCAGTAATTTAATTTCCATTTAACTGGAGTGAAGGTGTGGCCTAGTTGCATTAATTTACTGTTTTAAGAATGGCTATGGTGAAATCTGGACTTCAAAATTATTTATTTTAAAACATTATTCAGTTTCTCATTCTATACAAAATTATTACATACAGATTTAAAAAAAAAATTATAAATGTACTTTATTAAATATTTTAAATAGTGAGTGTATTATAGTCATTTGTAGTGATGTTTCCAGTTGTGTGTTAACGACCCCATTGGTATATAATTGGTATATAAAACAACAGCCTTTAGTATTCTATTTCAATAAAGAAGCCATAGAAAATTATATAGAAAAGTAATTTGTATATTAAAGAAGTATTTTTCTAAAAAGAATATAATAATAGATGCTTCAATATCACAAAGACTCTTTTATCTTTTGCGATGGTGAGAGGTTGATACGCCTCGGTGCTTTTCTGTGGACTCAGTAAGAACACACGACTTAGAACTCGTTCTTAGATATACTAGGTTTCCTAACGACGTTACCTTGGTCGTAGATAATATCACTAGTAGCAGCCGAGCAAACGGGGAAATTCTTTAGAATATTATTTTAAATATTAAAAACAACAGGTTAGCTACGACTTAAATTAAAAACAAAGAAAAAATAGAAGAAACACAACTTTTAATAAATGATTATTTTAGTGGAAATATCTATTTTTTATGATGAATTGCATATGTATACTATTTAAGTATATTAAGGTTATGTAAGCATTTGTTCTAATGTTAATTAATTGATAGCTAGTTTATATATTAAAAAAAATAGCTATTTAAGTAGATGAAAAGATAACTTAAAATTAGAGAATAATCTTAATAAATATGGTATTAATTATAGAATCAAGGCGTAAATAATCGGCCGCTTTATATCAACAATACCAACAAAACGACTAGACAAAATACATTTTATCACCTAACTACCTATCTTTTTATGTTTTTTGATCTCTTTAGAAATATAAAAATTACATAACTGCTATTAAACCCAGAATAATATTTAGTTAACTACAATAAATAAATTCCCACTAATTAAAAGTTTAGAATTAGTTATTCAATTTTGTTTAAAACAACATAAATTGTACATAGTGAAAATGTACTTGTACTTAATTTTTCTTTTTTTCTTTTCTGCCTTAATTCGAATGCACTTACTTGTTCTTATACAAAACTTCTTTCATCAAAGGTTGTCTGTGAGAGATCGCTAGAAGAGACAAGATCGCCTTAGAACACTATTTTATATTCTTTCTATGTCTTTTTTCTTTTACTCTTATATCATTTGCTCTTTACATGTTTCTAAAATACAGTTAAAATTAATTAATTAATTAAGAATTAGTTGAAATATATGTACGTGTTATGGAAATGATTCATATAAGAACTTACGTCAAACTTTTAGATTTGTATTTCCAATACCAGTAGGGCTATTCTGTAAGAACAAACTCGAAACTCATCACTGAAAACGTTTGTGAGATATCAAATAGTGATACATAATAATTATAACATTTCAATAATACACGCATCAAGATACTTTATCATCGTAACTCGGTTGTAAACATTATTGCCCTATTTCATTTTTAATTACATTTTTTTGATTAATTTGTGTTCTAAATAAACTTATTCTTATTCTTCTTATTTTTATAATTAAAATTAACTTTATATAAGAAATTTTAAACCATATTTCTTTATAAAAAATATTTCACACAAGAAGCCAAAACAATAGATTTTATTTTATGAAGCTTTGAAACTTAACTGATTCTTAAGTAATTAATCTTCAATATAAACTCGGGTTAATCACTAAGATGCGAATCACTTATCGAGATCGATTCTCTTATCGTTTCTTAGTTCTTATTTTTATTATGAAGATTGAATAAATTAAAGCACATTGCTTAATCCCTCTTACTCTTGTTATGCCAAGTTTAGAGTTTATTGCTGTTGTTAATTAAGGCTTAATAAAGAGGTGTTCAAAATTTAGCTTAATTATTTGTTTACAAATTGTATACAAGTAATAAATGAATTGTTTCAACTGACTTAAGATTCATGTTCATGTTATGAAACTTGATTGTAGAATAGAGATAAGCTAGTATCATGTGTAAGCGAAATCCATCCCAATTCTTTAAGTTAAATATTTATTGGTGCACCTTGATGGTCCGGAAGGTAGCGTTGCATTTTAGGTAGTGATTTTACGCCAATCGATTGCCATCATTTTCGATAGATCTCGAATGACTAATAAGTGAACCTGATGCACAGTACGCCAGTTGAAACTTTTTTTTATGAATAGTAAACTCATACTGAGCTAGAAAAAGGTCAGCTGCACAGTAAAGGGGGGGAGGGGGTTATGTGTCAGCTGGTCACATGAAAAGTATAAAAAATAAAGTATGCCGTCTGAATTTTTACTATCCCACAGCCAAACCCACCGCTACTTGGGCAGTTAAAAATTTAAGCATTGAGAACCTGACCATAAAGTTAAGACTGGCTCGTATTACAAACGGCATGATTAGATTAGAATAGAAATTAAAACAATGATATCAACCAAGTTTTTAACTGTAATTCCAGTAATTAAATTACTGGTATATATTAAATGATCTTAATAAAATAATTTAAAAGATAAATAATATATAAATATACTACCCAGGATTATATAAATGATAAAAGACCTTGTAAATGAATACTAACTAGTTTTACATATGTAAGCATGTTAATGTGTATTTTTTGATTGAGGAAAATAAGTAACTAATGACTTATTTAAAACCGTGAATATGTTCACTTAATAATATTACATTTTTTTTATAACCTTTGACAACAAATCCGTTTAAAATATTTTTAAGAATATATTTAAATTATGCTACATTTTATATAATTTTGAATTATGTCTTGATTTTAATTATCCAAAATGTAAACTTTACTTTTAACCAAATCATTGAGTAGACAGTATTTACTGGGAGCACATTTTACACTACAGTATTTAAAATATAAATTTAATGTCTTATTTATGGATAACGTTACCCATATTTAAAATATAGCAGTAGTTTATTACTTTAAATTGCCATAGGCTAGGTAATATTACTCGGTCATAAATCTAGAATGAGCAAGGAAACTCGCCAGTGGGTCCTTAATGGATATTATAAATTTTTATTCGTACTTGGTGTACATTTTTGCTTCATCCCGGATCGTATATGTCGCTTTGCGGTTACGTATCCACATATGTATATCTATTCATGAAGAGTTGTTTTATTGTAATGAAAAAACTACTAATACAATATGCATAAAACTTATACCAGAAGAAGTTTTAGTATATAATATTATTCCAGGTGAATTTCAAATGCGAATTTCATGTTCTACTCAATATTTAAATAAGCAAAGACAAAACAGAATACCTATTGCTGTTTAGCGACTGATTCTCTTTTTTATGCCAATCTTTAAGAGCGATGATAACTATTCACCATTTGTTTATCTGCATGACTGGTACTCTGTGAACAATGTATCTATCACGACATGCTCTGAGGTATCAGGCTCCCCTGATGGAAGGTAGTCACCACTACCCTAGACATTGGCATCATATGAAATAATAACAATCCCATACATCGCCAATGCGCCACCAACCTCGTGAACTAAGATGTAATACTAAGTTTATAATACTTATATTAATAATACAAAGTTTTACTGTTTTGCGGTAAAATATGTGATAAGTGAGAACGTAACTCCCTGGACGTAAATTACGAATAAATAAGTATAATCAATGTTCTCTTGCAGCAAAATTTCATGGTGTGAAAAATGTACGTCTTTAGTATTTTTATTAAATCTTTAGTATTTCATTAGTTTTATTTAAATAGTGTAATTCAGGATTTATTTTTCTTGTTTAATTTCTCTGATCTTGTTATTTGTTTCACCATATATAATATTACATAAACAAATAATAGTACGTTTGTTGGTTCGACCATACCGCAGAAACTGCTTATTTTGACAATATTTTCAATTTCATAAAATTTCTATGTAAATATGTTTAACGTTATCACACTGACTCTAATGTATATTAAAAACATTATTTTTAAGATAGGTATAAGTACTTCATTTTTTGTAAAAGAAGATAATTTTATAAGAATATTTCTGAAATGCAAAACTAAAAGCTTGGTTTTGTAAGCGTATAAAATATATTCAAATAACATAGAAATTATAAATACGTGTCATTTGATACGCCTTAAGGACTTCTATAATTATTATTATCTATGTGTCTAGTCCCCAATACCACCGACGACATGAGACAATTAGTTCTACGCATATGCGTACGGAAGGAAGACTTATGACGACCCTCGTCAAACGTCACTCCCTACCCACTACACGGAAAACGTTTTACTTGTACCAGCATTTTATTGGTTTCAATTTCACCGTTGCCTTGTCACAGATATAACCACAGAGTTAGAAAAAAAAACGAAATGGCAATTAACAAAAATTAATATTCATTATCATAAAAGATTTTTATAAATTTCACAAATATAATTAATGTGTAATAAATATACTTGTACTTGTAATACAATGACCACTTTCACTTACAAAGTCAAGTTCAAGTTTAAGTAATTGTATTCTTAAATTCCTGTCTTTTATCTACAAAAATCATTATTCTTTTTTTCTGGTTCATTTTTTTCAAATAGATTACAAAAATATCACGAGAAAACCCAAAAAAAAGATAGCCAAAAACAAAATTAAGCTTCTAGACCTATTTAAAATCTTGATTTCATTTTAACATGTTTTATCGCAATCATAAATTACAAAAAACCCTTAATTTCTCTATTTTATTTGGCCAAAAATATGTGATAGTAATAACGTAGAATTACTCCGCTTATAATGTGTCTATAACTCGGGAAGTGCCAATCCGATTTGAAATATCTCTTTACTTTCCATAGTCCGCTTATTGAAAATCTAAAGGCTATATAGTTTTACTCTACGAACTTAAAAGTGTTATATTATACGAAGACTAAAACTAATCTGTCAAATCACAAATCAGTGGGCGCAGATAAAACAAGATAATTATAGATATTATGATTTAGACAACTAAGACCTTTTTATATTGTAAAAAATATCTACATGTTTCCTTCCTACTAAACCTCACCTTTTATCTCAAAAAACCAAACGAAATTCTGAAACAGTTACACTACGATTATAACGAATTACGCAACAGAAAAAACATATTAATATGTGTATTTTGAATGACATATACAACTTCCATTATATTTTTTTTAATCAAAGGATAATACAGTAACGAACTCTTTCAATTGTTTGTTCTGTTGCAGTTTATTGAGTCCAAATCCCGGAGATTATGTCATGCTCATGACTCATAATATTCTTTAATACGATAGTGGAACGGATAAAATTGATTCCCCGTAAGCAGTATGATGCTATCGTGCACATAAGATTAAGGATATTAGAGATTTAGACAATTGTTTCATAATTTATTATATAGTGTACAAAAGTTTTGTTATCGAATACAACTATGTTTAAACATACATCGACTTCTTGCATAAGAGGCCTTGCCAAATATTTTCTAATTCATTGAATTAATAATGTAAAAAGCTGACATAGATATAATATTTTATGACACTCGAAAAAACACATTATCTATTATATCTATTTTTTACCATTTTTATATCTATAATTAACTCGATTCGGAATTTAATAACTATATAAGCTTTCTTTTATTTACTGACAAAGAATGAATTATGCTTGCTATTATCAACTGTTTTTATATGCTCAACTGAGACAAACTCACTGCGTATGCTTTTAATTGGCCCTTATACAAAAGCTTGACTTTAATATTTATGTACATCAATAATGTGATTACTATGTTGTATTGCAATATCTAATAGAATTCTACATTTTAAAAGTATCATACAAATGAGATAAATAATTAGTTAATTTACAGACCCACTTGAGACCAGTTCGGTTCGAGAATTAGTATTAAGGTGGACCCAATTAAAGTTAAAATACTTCACTTTGTTAAAGGACTCTGTATAAGCACGGGTAGGTACCCAAATATTATATTATATCGCCAAAAAAAACTTTACTTAATATTGTTGTGGTCCGATTTAAGCGGTAACTGACACAGTGTAACTACAGGCACATAACATCTTAGTTCCTAAAATTGTAGGTATATAACGATGTAAGGATTGGTAAATATATCTTACAGTGCCAATTTCGTTGTGGTGATTTGATCACTTACTTAGGTGGCCTGTACCAATTTGCTTACCGATTTAAGTTTAATAAAATGTTTATAATTTGGTGTTCTTGCCGCACGTCTCTGAAATAATACTAGCACGAAATGTTTTAAAATCAAAATATTTACATGCTTTCCACAATATAAAAATAGTACATATTTTTGATGATGATTATTTTATTTTGTTCAATATGTTGTGTGTTTAAATACATATATTTATTTTTATATTTAACCTACGTCAAATATTTTGTAAAGAATTTATTATTTTACTTTCAAGGATAAATTTCTTAGAAGTTACCCTTTGTATGATTTTCAATATGTTTTATAAATAAAAAAAAGAAATAAATGAAATAACATTACAATCTAAAAAACCTTTTTCGACAATCAACCTGATCTTATTGGAAAACAAAATTATCACAGTTGCTTCTATATAATGTTATTATTAATTTCAAAATCGTAAAGTTCGTCTCATAGTTTACTCGTAAAATACTTACAGCAAATAGCCGTTAGAACATGCCTTTTTTTAATCCCATAGAAATTTCTAGATGATTTGTACCGTTTATAATTGCAATATATTTTGATCTAAGTATATTAATTTATATTTTTGAAAGTCGATTATAGTTCGAAGTCGATTATAGTTCTCACGAGCGAAACCCTTAAATTGAGAGTATGAATACATATTTCATTAAATAAAATGACCTAACCTAACCTTTTTTGCACTGGGGAAATCTTGAAAAGGTTAAAGTCTCCAGGGAAGGAAACCACGTGACATTCTTACCTAACAAAACTGGTACTAAATCGTAAAAATAATTAAGGCTTTACTTTTCATCTTATACAAATCTGCAATCTCCATTATACGCTCTCTTGAAACTTGAAGCTCCGTGTAACCGCATTATGTAAAATAGGTACAGATCTGGGACGCTTCCTCACATTCTACTATTCGCCGACTCAAGTTGAACAACTGTCGCAACTGCGATCCTTTACAAAACTTTGCACTATCGGATCGCGCTAAGTTTAATTGGTAAGTTTCGATTGATTAAACAATATAACCTAAATTTAGTATCGATGCTCTATTAAATGGCAAAATTAGTTAAACTGTTAATAAAAGTGATTAAGTTATTTAAAATAGCACAGTAACAACTTATGAATGTCCCACTGCTGGGCTCCTCTCCTTTTTTGAAAGAAGGTTTGGAGCTTATTCCACAACGATCATTCAGGGAATTCACAGGTTGTTACTTACTTACTTTATATATAAAGTTTATCTTTTTGTGTCAAAGAACCCTATCAAAGCCGGAGTAACACGAGTCGACTTGTTTTCTGTCATTGCGAGACGAAAATGTGAATTCGGAGAGAAGACAATACCGAGCGAGCGGATAAATGAGTGTGCAAATTTCACTACCGGCATTAGTACGCTTCGAGTTGTGAATATCTTTTTTAAGTCAGATCTTTTTACACTTTGTAACATAAAAACGAAAAGCATTTTATAATTTAAATTTTATAGCTATTTTCAATGAGACAGAGATAGCCTGGCTAACGTGTTCTTGTAATCCAATGACTGCAAGTTCAAACTACAGCAATGACAACGAGTTTTCATGTATTAGTATTGAAAGCGAACATAAATGAGTAAGCCTGCATATTTTTGGATGAAATACTAACACTGGAGCATTGTGTTGGAATAAACTGTAAACCCCGAGAGGAAAAGAGGTATTTGTCCAAATATGGGTTATATAGAGATAAGATTTAATTAATCAAATTAACGTATTCCCAAAGCTACTGTTGAATAAAGTGCAGGTGGATAAACGGAGATGCTTGCGCGCGGCATATGTTCCTTTCGAGGTATGAATTTTTAAGTAAAGCCTATTGCATACTTGGCAGGAAAAAAAACTGAAATGGATTTATTATGATAAGTCATTTTACAATTGTATTGTTCACATTACAGTTTAATTGAATTAAGTCAGTTATAAAATAAATATACCCATAAATATGACGATTACTTGAAAAATTTGATGAAATAGGTGTACGACGGCGGTGACGGCTGTCTCATAATATATTTATGATATAAAAATATTCCATAAAAACTGATAAACATACTATTGAAATAAAACCAAAAAAATAGAAAAATATAGTGCATTCGGACAAATGAGAATACTTACTCGCGATATTAGTTCACTGCAAGGTGTTAACAGCTGTTTGAAGTAAAGCTTTTCTGCACTATGCGCTTTTATAACGACTCATTATTTTTATGGGCGTATTGTTTTGTTGGTTCAATGCACGTTTTTATAATAATTAGCTTTCTATTCGATATGTAAAAGTATTTATTTGAATAATATTTATTAGAAAATCAAAATATTATGTGTAGTATTAGTGTATGGTAATGGAATTCGGTTAATTTTTTTTAATAAAAATATTTGTTTATTACAAAGTAAAGATTGTTAATAATAAATTTTAAGTGTACGTTTCTTTTTATATTTATTTCTGTTAGGTATAAATTTATTATCGCCGCAGTGTGTCAAGTCGAAAGTCTTCGACCAGTGTGTGTTGCCAGTGATGACTTATGGATCAGAGACGTGGTCGCTCACTTCTTATAAGGCCCATTGTGAAATGGGCCTTATAAGAAGGCTCAAGGTCACTCAAAGGGCAATGGAGAGGGTTATGCTCGGAGTTTCTCTGCGAGATCGAATCAGAAATGATGAAATCCGCAGGCGAACCAAAGTAACCGACATAGCCCGAAGAATTGCTAAATTGAAGTGGCAGTGGGCGAGGCATATTGCTCGCAGAACCGACGGCCGCTGGGGCAGAAAGGTTCCCGAGTGGCGACCACGAACTGGAAGACGCAGCGTGGGCAGGCCCCCTACAAGGTGGACCGACGACTTAGAACGAGTCGCGGGAAGCCGTTGGATGCGGGCAGCGCAAGATCGGCCAACGTGGAAATCCTTGGGGGAGGCCTTTGTCCAGCAGTGGACGTCTTTCGGCTGATATGATGATGATGATGATGATAAATTTATTAGAATTTAAAAAGGGTTTTTTGTTTATTTAGATTTTTGGAGAAATTTAGTCGTATAAAAATTAAGTTACCATAAATGCAATGTAAAAAATAGACCGTTCAGTACAAATACAGCCTTAAGGGATTAACGAGGGGTTAGCCTCACTTCGTTATGGAGACCATATTGAAGGTTCAACGCCCCATCGTTGTTGAAATAAACCTACTATTTCAAAATTCAATGGTTCGATGAATGGAAGCCCAAAAATGTTTTTTTATTCTATTTTATTTATAACTGAATAAAAGAACGATTATAGAGTTTTTTATTTAAAACTAAATTCTATACATTCTAAACGGTGTTTTGGCGTGAAAATTGTAACGTTTGAAAAAAAACTATTTTACGTCGATTCGTCGATAAAATTTTCGGTATACATAAGAGTTATAACAGAATAATAATTTTCTGAATTGGTAAGGAAGAAAAGGTCACTATTTAACAGATTCGACGATTTGATAAATGCGAAAATAAATCTGTCAATCTGTTACGCTTTCACGGCTAAAGCACTAAATCGATTTTCATGAAATTCTGGTATGAAGCAAGCTAAGCCAAGAAGGGAAAGGCTTCTTATTTATATGTAATCTCTCTCAAGCAAGCGAGCGAAGCCGCGGGTGAAAACAAGTTGATTATAAAATCTTACAATTTTCAATGACGTATATATACATCTACGCGGCCACATTCGTAGTTCACGGCACGTAAAGATAATAATACTAAAAGGATTTATACACTTCATACCAATGAAGCTCTGAACATTTTAATAATTCACCGAACGTATCTAACACGTTCATCAGAACAAATTGATGTACAATGACAGTGGACTTGAAGATTTTCTACACTTCAGAAGCGTGATAATCTTATCTTATAAGTGTATTATTGTTATTATTGGCCTTTAGTCTTTGTATATGCACCAATATACTTGTAACGTATTAATCGCCACTCAGTTAACTGACCTTGCTCAAACGCAGCCTTGAGGCGGACTGTCAACAATATCTTATGAAAGATATCAAGATGAGATAATATACAATTTTTAGTAGTGACAATTTTTAGTTTTGACATATTCCTAACAATAAGTATATAACATTTTATTAAGGTTTGTTTTTCTTCGTATTCTATTCGTTCGACGCATTTTCTACAATTTTTGCTTTGCACTTGCGTGAAGATTTCTGTCATAGTTTTGAAGATGGCGCACGATTCACGTCAGTCAAAGTTAAAGAGGCAATGCAGTGAGTTAGTTAGTGATACATTAATAGTAAAAGTTAAATAATGCTGAGTAACTATTTCTATATAGATGTTTCCTGTGATAATCTTTTATTCAATATTTTTATTTTTTAACTGCAGATGATAGACGTATAAGTTTTCATTTAAATACCAAATGGAGCCAAACATAGATTAAAGTATTTTAAGCAGGCACTAAAGTAAAAAATAAAAAAATAATTTGGAATAACGCTCTTAGTCTATTGTCTGATATTTTCATGGAGATTATTAACTACAAAACTGAATCGATTTTCGTGAAGATATAATTAGTAATTTACACGCCAATACAAACATCGTTCTAAAAACCCAGAACCGAAAGCTAGGAACCACAAAACGGTTGCAATATGGACCCTCGAAAAACACTCCACAGTAATTGCACCGATCGATCACAATAAAAGCAAAATGGACTGTTAATAATTTCAAAGCAAAAAAATCAAATTTCATTATATGCTAAGACACCCGTCTCGAAGTAAGAATAGATTCCAAATTCTACTAGACATTTATGACAGGACTTGAAGCGACTTTCTGTGACAAGGGAAGGATAAAATAAAAATCCAACACGTCACATACGCCGGATCAGACTGCAACCACATTATTTAGAAAATGGAAGATAGGCTAAGAGGTCTTTTCTGTAAGGAGGTGCATCTTTATATCGTATATATCTACAATTATTTAGTAATTTTGTAAGAATAAAAAATCGTAATTAAATAATTAAAATATACATCTCTCTTTTTATATGAAATCTATATATATAAGCGAAATACCACTCACCACGAGATCTCCTAAGCTACCCGCCCGATTGACTTGACATTTGTCACTTACACACATACGTCCTTACTCGACGTAGACACTCACTAAAGAAGAATTATACAAACATCCTATCCAAAATTTAATTTTCTTCGTATTTACCCGTGCGAAGCCGGGACAAGTAACTAGTAAATAATAAAATTATAATGGAAATGTGATTGTTTAATTTTCTTGATTTCAGCTCTTACTGGCTTCACCGATCGCCTAGAAATGGATCACATGCATAGTTATGTGACGAACGCACATGAAGACTCGATAGACAGTTTCATCATGATAATCAATACGAAAATATGAAGCTTTGAGATGATTTTTGTCACTAAATGTAAGAAATCACTTTTTCCATTTAATTTTATTCAATTCAACATTAACGAACATAAAAATTTCATCAGATCTCTGACTACGACGTAAGATGTTCGCGTCTCCCAAGTCAGGCTTTTTCATCTTTTATAAGTTTCCTTGACGACTCCTCATTTATTTTCTTTAAAAGCGAAAAAATGTAGACGGATCCTTCTTTATCCAACTATGGCGAGGGTAAAAAACGAATATCCTGTAAGCATTCAATACAGGTTGTCTGTACGGATCATTCAATCTTTAAAATCTATACCGTTTAAACTAAATTTCACTATGAAGTATTATTACGAGTATGAAGTATTTTTAACATTTATTCATAAAAATAATTAATTATTTATTTATGACGCTTTATGACTCAAAGTCGCTTAACAAATATTACAGGCACCAATACCCACGTATTGGTGCCTGTAATATTTGTTAAGCGACCTGCTTATAATGTAAATTATTGCTTTTAAAGAGAAGACGTTTTTGTACGCTACCTTGACACACGAAGGCTTGCTTCTTACTCAGTAATCAGTAACAACCTGTAAATGTCCCTCTGCTGGGGAAGGCCTCGTCTCCCTTTTGAGGAGAAGCTTTGGTGCTTCTTACCACATGTATTTTTTTTCTTGACTTAACTAAGTTTCAGGTTTACGATGAATTTCTTAACTTAACACAACACAACAACAAGTGAGTATACACCCGTGCCTCGGAAAACACGTAATGCCGTTTGGTATTCAAGAAAAATACTAAAACATAATTACAGATAAAATATTTAAGAAATGAACTTAAATCTGTAAAAATAGATATTTATATTTAAACTGTATTTGCTGAGTATGTAAATAATTTACAATATGGTTTAAATTTGAGTATGTTATAATTCTGTTAGCGTTTGCCACAAAAGCGGCTTGTTGACCGATTTTCTCTCCAACTTAACATAATTAATTACAATTCACACAGTATATATTACATTTGTTATTTAATAGGACAGTAGATTTTATATAACACTACATAATATATATTATGTGTACATATGTAGGATTAGTACAATATTTATAATTTTTATACTTAATCAATAGTAATGTAGAAAACAAAGCATGTAATCTGATATGTTGATGAATGCGCTCACTTAAATAAGCATTTTAGTATATACAATACGTTTTATAAAGTTAGTGGTTTTTGTACGGTTTTGAAGCCGTAATCTTTTGTTACGATTCACATATTCAAGCCTAGACCATTCCGTAATACTTCATAATACATCAATATCACAAAATTATTAAGGGTAGGGCCTTTTTCAAAGTTTCCGGCGCAAGCGCTTAGACCGGAAATTGACATCAGTGCCCTTATCACGGACAACATCCGGTACACAAATACAATATGATTATACAATGCTGAGTGTTATGTATTTGTTAGCTATCTGGGCATGTTATTTACAATCAAAACTATATAAAAAATATTCAATAATACGAGATTATTGTGAAGCAAAATATCCTGATATTTTTCTCTTTGAAGAAGATTATAAAAAAATAAATTTAAGATTTTATAATATGAACATTCTTGTTAGAGCGCTTGAATTAATTAAATGTTATCGGAATCGATTTTGATGAACTCTGGAATTTTAGCGAGAATGTATTGAGATAATAGTCCAACCAATTTTACTGATAAAGTCCGGTAATCGAACCCGGTTAGGGTTCTGCAGTTAAACACTGACCAACGAGACAATTCGGTATAATATATTATAGTGAATTGTTGAGGGGGTATGAACAGATAGGCACTGGCCTAGGGGCCTAGCCAGCCGACTCCAACCCAACCAAAAATAATATAATTGTACTGTAAGTAAGGTAACAGCCTGTTAATGTCCCACTGCTGGGCTAAGGCCTCCTCTCCCTTTTGAGGAGAAGGTTTGAAGCTTATTCCACCACGCTGCTCCAATGTGGCTTGGAGGAATTCACATGTTTCCTCGCGATGTTTTCCTTCACCATCAAGCACGAGATGAATTATAATCACAAATTAAGGACATGAAAATTCAGTGGTGCTTGCCCGGGTTTGAACCCACGATCATCGGTTATAATTCACGCGTACGCCACTAGGCCGTCTCGGCTTTAATTGTACTCTAATCGTTTAACAATTTTTTTAGAGGAAGGGCTAGATTTCAAAGTGCCAGGGGCCTTGGATCTCTAAGTCCTGGCAAGGTATATAAAAACTTGCTAATCTTTTACTTGATTTTTCATGACTAAATCGTTCGTTTTATTTTTATAACTATAAAAAACTTTTGTCACTTACTACATTTTCTTTCCGCAAAAACCACATCTCTCGTTGCATGACACTCGTACTTCAAACATATTTGTTTCTTAAATCAGTCGCTGCGTATACAGTTGTAGTCTATGGCTGCGGCACTTTTGCGACGAGAGAATTATTTTGTTGGCTAGAGGCGCGCTCTTAATTAACGCATAATTTAGTGTCATATTATATGTGACACGAAACTATGAGCTATTCAATTATTTCATTTGTCAACATCCAATCAGAACGTCTTCAATAGAAATACAGATTCAATATAAAAATGAACTCATCTATTGAATATCATCGCCATTGTTTTACAGTTGCACGGTTTCAATTAGCAATTATTATTCATATATCATAGGTTTATCTGAGTTATTTGTTGTATGAGTACTTTCTTGAAAACCAATTAGAATTTGATTTCAATTTACAGTTTTCAGATGTGAAACATATATTGGCGCTCTCTGAGGGCAAGACCGACTCGTATGCCGTGACAGCAAACGGTACGACTCTCAAATATAATTTGATGTAACATTAACCGATGAACGTGGGTTCAAACCCGGGCAAGCACCTCTGAATTTTCATGTGCTTAATTTCTGTTTATAATTCATCTCGTGCTTTTCGGTGAAGGAAAACATCGTGAGGAAACCTGCATGTGTCTAATTTCATTGAAACTATGCCACATGTGTATTCCACCAACCTGCATTGGAGCAGCGTGGTGGAATAAGCTCCAAACCTTCTCCTCAAAAAGGGAGAGGAGGCCTTAGCCCAGCAGTGGGACATTTACAATCTGTTACTTACTTACTTACATAAATATATAACGTGTTTATTTCTTTTTCTCCAAATTTATTTATTAGTTTTCTTTAACAATAAACTCATCAATTGCGATTGTATGCGATGTCTTTCGGATGATCAGTGACAGCCATATTTCTTAATATTTTTTACTAAATTAAAATTAAATAAGTATGAATATTATTTATGTGTTTATTATTTCATGGTATTTACATATAACCGCGCTCTAGATCAGCTGATTTTACTCAAAACAGAATTAATTTTGAATATTCAAATACAGAATTCTACGAGTAAGTTAAAGGCAAATCACAGCCGTTGTAGAAAACGGTTTATATTACGATGGAATCCTGACTACAATTGTCGACATCTGATGGTATATTTTTATTGAGTTTATTTATTTATATGTATTTAAAGTTATGATATAGTATAAAAACATAAGAATTATTTCCATTAAAACCTTAATTATATACTAATAAAAATTAATAATTGCTATTTGCTGTAAAAACTACCACCGTGTGGAAGAGTGGCAAGAATGTTAGCAGTATTTCTCCTTTGAATCGCATTTCCGATCATGAAAGCGAAAAATAAACTAGCCCTCCTGTCACCAATAAATGCAATAAGATCAGTTCCTATATACTTATAAAAGTCTTTGCACTGTTACTACAGAACTAATTGTTTCAACTGCAAAGGAAGTAAAGACTGCATTTGGAATAAGAGACGAATATTTGTACCGTTTGTTCAATTTAGCCTTTCTGCGGCGGCCATTGTGTCAACACATGTAGCGTCCCTCACAAGAACCCGCCCTCGTTCCCAGGAAACCAGTGTCAGCGCATCAGGTCTCTTGCCATCATCAAGACTGATTTCACGAGGCTCTATAAGAGCAGGAACGTCAACGGAAGCAAGAGCATTTTTAATGTTTCTAAACCATTTTAATAAACACTACCGACTATTCAACGATCGCACGACTTATCTCTTAAAAAGGCTTGATACTTATAAATTTCAGTCAAAATTTTACATATACTCGTTTAAAAAAAATGACTTCTTTTTGTTTATTCCACCCCTAGACTAGCAAAAGATCAAATTACTTAATTACTACTAGATGCTGCATACGATCGCTCGGCATATTTAAAATCAAACAATATTTTTTACATAATAAAAACAAATAGAAACCTTTCTTTGTCTTCTAACATCAACTTCACTTGTAAATGTTGTTTAGGGTGTGAATAGTTTTATTACCAAGGATATCTTCTTATTTTTGAATGTCAATTCAATGATGAGAGCAAGAGGAAAATAACGCTTTTATAAAGGTTACCTTGCGGCTACTCAGTTAAACACTGATTTCGTTCTTTCTGTCATTATTGATTTGACATTCAAGAGAAAAAGACACAGCATTGTGTAACAAATTATCCGCTAAGCTCCGTTTATAAATAAATAAATAAATTTTACTAATCATGTGTGTGTGTGAGTGTGATGATAATGCTTGTATGTCGACATGAGAATTGAACGCATCACCAACGTTATATTTCCATTAGCATTATTCAATATTACGGTGCAAAGCAGACTCCACGATCTCCGTGAAGGCCGAGTGGCTTGAAGTAAAATGAAATAGATTGATGGTTCGTCAACGAGCCGTCGGTTATCACGAAACCATTATTGACGTTATTAATATTCGCAACGAGTTTTATTCTCGTTTTATTAAAATATGTTGTAGGTATCCAACCTTGTTGGTTGAACGTAAAAGCGTTGACATAAATATAGTTGGAAATTCTGGCTAGTTACGGAGCGAAACTTTGTTTTTATTTTAATTGAATTAAAAATATATCTATCTGGGATATTTTACTATAATTGTAAACGTAATAATATTAATTTGACATTGTGGCAAAAGTGTGACCACGTACCATCTGACAGGTTGGTACGTGGTCACCACCGCCTACACATTGGCACTGTAAGAAATATTAACCATCCCCTATTAATACCAAATAAGTTACAAAGCTTGTGTAACAATATTATGAAGTTAGTTTCAGATTGCAAAGTTCAAAGTAATGAAGGTGTGAATATTAATTACGTATCTAATATAGAATGCGTCTTTATTATGCAAATTAGGTCGATAAAACTAATGAGAAGTGGCAGCAGCTCAAAGCCATCATATTTTTATTTTCTCTCACAAGAATCATTAAGATAATGTACTGGGGCGCTAGATAATAGGGGTAAGTGATTAAACCCAGACGTTATCTCTTAACTCTTAAGCACACGTATAATACTTCCCTAGAAAATTGATTGAAATGTGAGTTTCTTTTTCACCGTATTCGTAGTCTCATTCACTACTAGTTCGACAATTTAATTACATTACAAGCTTATTATTATAGATATAGTATAACGATTTGTTTTGGTATCAAAAGTATAACTTCCCTTTTTATTTAGCGCACCAAAGTTTTGTTGGTTTCATATGTAGCAGATTTTAACCGAAAGATTCTTGCAACGTTTTCTTTAACCATCAAGAATAAGATTATTATTAGAATTTTTTATTCGTCTTTTCTGTAAATAATATAGCTCAAAAAATCTACACGTGCAATCTACAATCTTAGGTTAGAAATCATGTTTTTTCCCTCTGGCCTATTTCGACTCCAGATCAAATTGTGAGCCCAACATATATATATATATACCGGGAAAGCGAATGAATTCACTCCACCGCATGGTAAGTGATAGTGGACTCCAAACGCGACGACGGCCAGTACAGTCGGGAAGAATGTTCTGCACTAGCCGCCCCCGCCTTGCCGGCCCGCAAGATACTTCTTCACGCCTCGTTTGAATTATGGCTTTTAGCGTTCATTGTTAACGTTCATTGTTTATTCTACCGTTAAATATCAATATTTTGTACAGCTGTGTTCCGACTTAAAGTGTTAGTGAGTGAGCCAATGTAATTACAGACACAAGAGACATAGGCTATATTATAAATGCCGGTACCCTGACGGTATAAGGAGTGGCTTTTACTGTAGCCTGTTTATTTCAAATAATTTCAAACAACTTAGTTCGCTTATTTTTTCGTTTCGATATATTATCCCCTTATACTTAACGTAACTTGATAAAATTACTAATGCTATACTTAACATATCGCTCGGTAAAGTGCTTGAAAAAGTTAACAAAGTAGTACAGAAAATGTGTTAAGTTTCAGTTTTTCTTAAATTATGTGTACCTCTTCAAGAATCAATTTTCTTGAAAAATTTTCTCGTTAATAACTGAAACGAAATGTACCACTTACACTTTGTATTCGAATTAAAAATCTAAATATTAAAATGTGATATAACAAATAACATTACAGATTACTGTACATTACAAACTATTGTCAAGATTGAACGATTGCATTTGTCGAAAGGGAAAATCACTACTAATATTCCCTACACTTGAGTCATATATCACGGTCGTAGTGAAGCGGAGCGAATCGATGTGGATGAGGGATGCTGCTGTGGAGATAAGTCACATTCACGACGGCACTTACTATGGATTCACGAAGAAATACTCTCTATAGAAAAAGAATTTGTTTAAATGCCTTCACATAACCTCTTTACTTTACATTTATTTTATTGTCTTCTTTATTCTTTTTTATTTAAAGAAAACTGAAATAAAGTTAGTAGATATATTGAAGTCCCCAAGCTATGTCGGCCATTGACCTTTTTTAGTAATGACGTATTATTAAATTCGTTCGTTCCATTTGAGCTATGAATCCTTATTTCGAAGATATAATTAATAGTAATAATAATAGATGGAGCATTGTATTTTAATTTGTTAAACGTAAAATATACCGCACACAGTAGTATTTAGGTTTCGCTTATTAAGTGTTCTTCATAAGGATTAGTGTAATTACAATTAAAACACAATATTAGTGTTACCTACTTACTAAATTAATAATATTGTGTATCACTAAAAAGGCCCTCGTTTTCGCCTATATAATTTGTTCTTTAGAAATCTAAAATAGACCATAGACAAGATAGAATTAAGTCAAATGCAGGACTGTAATGTGGTTAAAGTAAAAATTAATTATTATTAAAAAATTAATAAAATTCTTCTATTGAAATTTAAATCAAAAACTGGTCAAGTGAACATGAGGTTTAATAATAGTACACAAATAGACGTCTGTACAGCCTTAGATACATTCTCTCTCTATTCGTTCTCATAGCCCGGCAGGTCGGCAATCCGGCAATACCGAGAGATCAGGCACATAATCGAGAAGGTTGAACAGACTTTCTAAGCTACGTGACTGTAATACTTATAACGCCAGGATTCTACTAAGTTTTTCTTGACGGACAAACTCAATAACATTTATCTTCGTATCCAGGATTCCAATCCGAGATCTGAACTCACATGATCAAGCCACTAGACCAACAAGGGTAAAATTATCATGGCATTGACATTTTTCGCGCCAGTTTCAATAGTTTCAAAAAAAAGTATAACAATCATTTATGATGTTCATCGTCAAATTAGTGGGTTGCTTAAAATAGATCATTCATCATTATCATTAAATGTTTAAAATAGATCTACTTAATGTAATACTTGTATGAAATATAAATGTAATACCAAGTGGATGTGGAAGGCGGAGGACAGGGAGCTTTGGCGCACCTTGGAAGAGGACTGTGTTCAGCAGTGGACAATGATTAGCTGTTGATATGATATGATATGATATAATGTACTTTTAATTCCTGTTTTTACACTCATAATTTATGTTCATATCAGAAATTTTTTATATGTGTATGTGTGTTTTATTATGTAATATTTATATTTTAGTGTGCTTGTTAAATAAATAAATAAGACATGTTTTACAAAGCTCAAGCGCATGAACAAAATTAGTTACCAAAAAATTGCAATCCTACATATTTCGTTCAGCTTATGTTTAAACAAAACCAAATCGAAGCATAATATCGATATTTTACAAACAAAACGATTCCGAGTTACTATTGATTAGGAAAACTCGATTGTACCAGATCCTCATTTAGTGTAATTAATCTGATCCCCTGATTTACTATCGACTCGCTACGGTTAATTAGATTGGCAGTAATTAATTGAAAGTGAAAAGGGATGAGTAAATTTTGGATCAAGTTCTCCATTAATTAGAACACTCGCACTTTGAGACACTCGTGTATTGTCTATTATTTCGAATTGTTATTTTAGCATTTGATTATTCTTTAAGAGCGGTCTGAAATACGTTTAATATAAATATATAAGTGTTCGCAGCCTTAATAAACTTCGAGATTAATTTCTAATCAGAATGTATACTACAATTTCAATTATTATTTTTTATTTAAAAGACAACACAATCTGCAAAAACATATTTAACAAGTTTTTATTTCTATTTTGGGAATAATTTTCAGTACTTTCTTCATTTATAATAGAGGAAACCGAATAGAAACGTTCCTATTGGCTAGACGCGCGACTACAGCGCCACTTGCTTGGAACTATTATCTTGTCATCGATATGCGAACTCGATATTTGACGCGCTCTCATAAAAAACTGTAATCTGTGTTCTCTGCGAGTTCTATCATCGTAAATATAAATGTGGACGATACGCCCTGGTTCTTTCAGCAACTGGTAAACTATGGAAGACGTATAAATAGAAGAACCGAAGACGTACTAGGCCCAGTCTACGTGAACTAGTTGGTTGCAATAATATTATTGCGAATGAACAGATATATCTGATATATATAATCATCTATAACTATTAATTATTATCATCATCATCACCATCTCAGATCTGTAATATTAAAGAATTTCATAAAAAAAACAATATTTTAATACTAATAAAATATCATTTATAATAGCTGATCGATCGCGAATTCATCAAATTAAGTATCAAAACATTCAGGAAGCATAAGTTTATTTTGACAGCTCGAACGTTATGAAAATACCATTTATCTCGCACCCTTTCTATTCGGAACACTTGCCACCAACCTAATCCTGGGAATATGCATGTCGGTCCATATTTTAGGGTTCCGCACACCTAAGATAAGACCACATCAATCACACTTTGCGTTATAAACAGAGGCGTTAACATAGATAAAAGGGGAGGGTAGAAGTGATATTACGTCAATTACATATAACCTTATAAATTAACTTAGTAATAATTATATAATATCTATGAGTATTTAAATAAAATTGTTCATTTTATATGTATACGAAAACCTTTTACATATACGAGAAGTTCATAAATATTCTTTAAATTCAGTTTTTAAGAATTATATAAAATTATACGATAGAAACAAAAAGCTGTCTTTGTATTTTTTTTTTAATTACACTACACACAGTCGTAAATAAAGCAAAATTACACACTGAATGACCGTAGAGAGAAAAGAAAAATATCTTTTAAAATATACATAACAATTAGTATTATTTATATGGAAATTGATCAACAATTCATGTTGAAAAATATGACAAAAGATTATTGTTTATTTTTAAGCGATCAATCTATCCTAGTTCGTACAGCAAGAAACAGAAATGAAATTTTCTTACATTATATTTGCTATTGACTGAAAGTACATGCCATTTCCATTATTTTGTTCCGAAATGACGAATGAGAGGAGGGGAGGAATGCAGGCAATATTTCACGTCTAAGTTTATAATCATTGTTTGCTTTTCGAAGACGTTTTCACGGATGATTTGAAAGGGGCTAAAATTGCGTGATAGTGTAATAAAGACTGCTTAAAATTTACAAAACATACAAGGGATATATAATCGGGCTACAAATATGGCTAGTTTTGCTAACTTTCCTAGCTATATATATAATTTTATAATAGGCAGGTAGACCACCCGATGGTAAATGGTCATCACCACCCGAAGAAAGTGAGTCTATAAGAAATATTAAATATTCCTATATTACATCCATTGTGCCTGCAATTAATTACCTTCACCCTCCAAAATGGAACGCAACAGTATTAGGTACTGCTGTTAAGCGATAGAATGTATTACGATAAGTGTGTGGTACCAGAAGGGCTTGCACAATGTCCTTTTGCATGTTGTACATATTGAAGCTCATTATGCTTTGTTGTTTTTTGATTTTATATTGAAATTATTTTACTAATTAAAATACGCATTTTTAATTATAAATATCCTTGTATATATATATTATTCGATTATGAATTTTTAAAATAATAGAAAACATTTATTAATGTAGTCAAGATAGACTAGCGAAGCTATACACTAAAGGAGTAGTTAACAAGCAGGAGATAACAAGAAAACAAAAATACATTAATTAGTTATATTTTTAATAACAAAGTTAACGTTATACTTATTTCATTCATATTTAAGTATTGTTCTTGCGTCACTAAATTGCTTAAAAAGTTGATTTGCTTTTTATACCGTCTGTATTTTTTTCAATTTAGAAGGCACTTCAATATCTATAATTTTATCTCCGTTAAATTCTGTAAGTTTAAAACAATCTTTTAGTTTCTTTGTAAATAAAAGTACCTACTTACTTTATGTTTCTCTCGTCGTCTTTAACGGCTCCACTTCAAGTCCTATCAACACTCGAGATTCTCCCGAGGCATTCTAGTTGTAATGTTCTCGGAACGTTCCTATTTTCAAATTTGGAACATTTTTATTTTATCAGACGATTAAGAAAATAGAAATGATAATTTAAAATATATTTTAAGTTTTTCTTTAGTCTCTTGATCATCGTGATTGCCTGATATTTTATATAAATTCACCAATCATCTCACGACTCCCACTTAACGTAATTAATTTTATTTCTTTATGTAGATACGGTGCATCGTACTAAAAAACTGGTATAATAAGGGAAGCAAACTAGCGACTTACCAACATAAAAAGATATTTTTAATATTGATAGAAACTCCAAGTCCAAGAGGTAGCTCATTGCCTTTTTTTAATAAATTATTTAAAATAGGAATGGAAGTAACTTGGATTAATGTTACAGATGGATAAAAACAATAATTAACAGCGACGTCTACAATCGGTTCATTTCTCACCTTATATTATTGAACCCTTAAAAATAATATTTAAAAGAAGACTAAAGAATTAAAAACGTTTTTACAAAAGTATTATCACAATTTGTAGACCAATGCAGCGGATGTGAACAATTCAAGCATTAATAATATCATTCCGAGGTCGGGACAACGGCAAATATTCCAAATACCATTAGATGACGCTCGCCTACAGGATTAAATACCAACCGCCATTAATAATTTCAAGTACTGTTTGTTTGCACCGTTGGAAAAACAATCATTATAGTTTTTATGATTGTAAAAACCGATAGCTGAAGAAAAAAAACAATTCATATACATTTCCATTGTTTCGATAATACATTAAATTTTATTAATTAATTTTACTTTTTCCCGTTTTTTATTTATTTATATAGAATTAATTAAGAAAAATAATAGATAATATCTTTCTACACATCAATTAGGATTAAAAATAACCACCCGAAGCTCTAAATTTTACAATAATTATTTGTTAATACATGAATACATATTTTATTTGTGTAATTTTTTGTAATACTATGTGCAATACAAGTGATTGAACAAAAAATAAAAAAATGCAATGCATATTATCATGAGAAATAAATTATAAAAACTATATAGTTTATAATAATATTATTAGTTGTTAATATTAGTTGTATTTTAAAATTATAGAAGGAATTATAATTACCATCTTTATAACGAAGTATTTATGTTTTGTTCAGTACTAGCTCGTAATAGTTGCTCCAGTTAATCTTCGATTTCGAATATCTAAAATTTCACGAGCTTAACCCGATTCCAGCTGCTGTTACCCGCAACAAAATTCGATACTGAGAATTAAGCTTTAGAAAATACATATTGAACTATGGAGTCTTAAAAATATTTAAGGGTGACATTTTTAAATATGACCAATTGAGCTGAGTTAACCAGTTTTAAATTATAATATAAATAAATAAATAGCTATTATTTAGCTTAATATTTTAATACATGTTTCAAATCATCTGTCATCAAAACATAAAATAATGAAACTAGCAGTTTAATGTATTATGTATTAATTGAAATTTTTAGAACGCGGTGAGAGTAAAATACCATTCAAATATCGAATTTAAGTGCGATAACAGAAACTTTTCTGACACATTTTTTTAACTTATATTTCCCTTATACAATTGAACGCATTTTATTTTAGCTCAGATGATTTGTATGAAATATTAGGTTTTTACCCAAGATCGTACCTACTCTTTTTATCATTGCGCTGCAATTAAACATTTACAAATTGTTGCCGCTTTTACTGTTTAAAATCAAATAAGTTTTCAATTAAAATTCATAGCACTTTTGTTTATAAATATCCCGTCGAATATATAAAGTAAATATAAAAACATAAATAAATACAGCCAATTATCAACATTAAATGATGATGAAATGGTTAAGGATTTCGATGTATAATTTGCTCATCGTGTTTATTGAATACATCACAGCAGTCTCAACAATTACAGTCCAACATAATTTTAGGAACGTAGTTTTAGTAAACTAATGGTCAAAATCATCCTGCAAAGGTACAAAGTCCATTAGGCAGACGCCCAGAGCTGCATTATAACAGGGCGGTTTAAAAATGGAAAAAGTCTTTACGAATTTCTTTGCTACGAGGTTCTAGTTGCGTCTATTTGATTAAATACGACTTGAATACGAAAAAATATGGGAGAAAATTTGCTTACTAATTTTGAGCAATTATATTTTTGATGCGTTACATCTATTCTCACGGCCTGGAAAACCCACTTGGTGGCTGGCGGTGTTTGGCGTGGTTTGTAGATACTTGCCTTTCACGCCAAAGGTTGTGGGTTCGATTCCCACCCAGGACAAACATGTGTGTTTATGAACATACATTACTGGTGGTAGAGCTTTGTGCAAGCTCGTCTGGGTAGGTACCACCCACTCATCAGATATTCTACCGCAAAACAGCAGTACTTGGTATTGTTGTGTTCCGGTTTGAAGGGTGAGTGAGCCAGTGTAATTACAGGCACAAGGGACATAACATCTTAGTTCCCAAGGTTGGTGGCGCATTGGTGATGGAAGCGATGGTTAACATTTCTTACATTGCCAATGTCTAAGGGCGTTTGGTGACCACTTACCATCAGGTGGCCCATATGCTCGTCCGCCTTCCTATACTATAAATAAAAAAAAAAAAAAAAAACATGTCTGTTTGTCCTGAGTCTGGGTGTAATGGTCTATATATAAGTATGTATTTACAAAAGAAAAGTAGTACTTGTAGTATATCAGTTGTCTGGTTTCCTTAGTACAAGCTCTGCTTAACTTGGGATCAGATGACTGTGTGAATAATGTCCCAGGATATTATTATTAGCGGACTTATCTTCAAATGGCAATTTAAATCGATTATCTGCTATATCGAAAGCTGTTTGAAGCATCTTTTACCCTTTTTATTTATGTGTGTTTTCTTAATTATATACAGTTAGGTATCGAAAACACGTATTTATTTAAGTTTGAGTTTATTTGTTGTAAGTTTATTTATTTAAACACAAGCATAAACATAAGTTGATACATGGGTTACAAACTGGTAAGCTTATGCACTAAAACATAGCATTATAAGTAACATTAACTAGAAATATTGGTTTTGCTTTTATTTAACTATGTGACTGGAACTCACTGTCCTTCGTAGTTTATTTGAACAACCCGTGTAAAGAATAGCCATTTACCAACTCCCATAATAGGTAAATAGTAAGCGTATTTCATAAGTATTCCATATTATGTATCAAAGAAATTTGAGAAATAAGACAAAAAGTTACTTATATATAATTCAGCTAACGATATATGAAATGTAAAATAAAATATATTTTTTTTTATTATAAAGCTTCTTTATTTAACGTCATGTTTTGCAAAATAGACAAATATACATCATTTTAAATCGTCATTTCACTTAAAAATTCCGCAACATTTAACAATGCTATATTACATAGGTACACATTTATATTTCCACTTATATAAAACAAAAATACACAGACAGTTTACAGTGTCATATAAACGAAACGACATAGTAACATATTCGATATTATTCACAATAAATAAATAATTTTGTTTAATAAATGAAAATCTAAAATAATTTATAATGGTTCACGAAGTTACAAATCTAATTATTGTCGTGGAGCCTTCTTTAATTTTATTCCAATTCATGGAAAATATGATATAATGATATTATTAAATAAAATCATCAACGAAATAATTCTTTGGTTGTACAATTTAAATACCAAAGAGCGAAGAAGCCATCGAAGATTAAACGTTATACATAATAAAATAAAGTCTAAATAAAAAACAAATAATGTAAATATAAAAGCTACACCAATTGTTTTAGTTCGTAAAGATGATGAAATAATTACACTACAATATTAAATTAATGTATAATAAGTTGGTAATGGTACGTATAATAAATTTGTTCATGCATAAATACACATTAATAGTCTGTAAATATACAATGAATAAAAAAATCACGATATTATAAAAAAATACATGAACATGTAAAACTCAACTAAAATCAGTTACCAAAACCACATTCTTTATTAAAGCTAACAAACAATTATATTAGCTATTAATAATTAAATCATAACGCAATTTCAGTTTATTTAAATCTAAATAAATACTAATTATATCATAATTTAATATAATAATAAAAATAAATTATAACTTTTACACCTACGTATTTCTTACGGCGTTCGTTAATTACAATATTATGACTAGCTCTCACAAAGGAAATTAATCGCACCATACATTTTCTAGTATAACCTACCTTTATGGCACTAAAGTTGTCTTATAAAGTCCTAAATCTAAACAAAAGGGACTCCATTTGCTCTTAAACACTAGAACCATTAACATCTTGGTCACGGGTTCTTATTTATAAAAATATGTATTTCCTTACAATTAATATTAACAATTAGTTACAACAAGCGGTAAGGTCCACTAACCACTTAGGCGTAACTCATTCAATCTACATCTGTTTAAATAAATATGTCTGCAATCTGAACTTTAAAGAGATAGATAACAACTATTTTACTTGGATATTAGTTAATTAATAAACAATCAAATTGATATTGTAATTTAGTCATATCTTCACCTATCAGAGTTATTACTTAGATAAATTTACATAGTGATATTGTATTATACCTACGCTACATTATAGTGAAGTTACGCCCAAGTGTATTTTCATGGCCTAACGCAACAATCGGTAACTTCAACGAAACATTCAGCTACTTATTACACAAAGCAATTTATTTAATTGTGCATACGTTTGAATTAGTAACAGATATAGGAACAAAAGTACATTAGTAATGTTATAGTGAAGACGTACAATGATGTATAAGATATATAAGTATAAACTATTATAATCTAAGAAAATAATTTAATATTTCGTTTAGTTATTATGAAGGCCTCACGAAAGCCAGCAGAAATAGCCTCAGATAAGGAAAACAACTATATATGTCGCGTATGAGAAGAATTTTAATTCATTTGGTTACAAAACATTAAGAGAGAATATATCAAATATCAAACAAAGACTTCATTGTAGTCAACTTGTTATATTATAAAATTAATTGAAAAGAAAAATGCTATATTTTCAAAGGATTAAATAATGCAGAAATTTATTATGAAACGGAATTACCTTTTTCATTGTTATTTTCTTACCTGGTCTGGAAACAAATACAAATTATTCTCTTGGTCCATTTACCTGGCACGCATTGTTTCATAAACATATTACTATTCAGAGGAACAATGCGCTTTATCACAAACTTTACTCTTTCTGGGCCATTTCTTGAGGAACTTTGCGAAAACAGTATAAGTAATCGTGAAAATACGGTGAATATGCAAATAAACAATTTAAGGTGTATCACAGGAATAACATTTTGATTTAGTTGATTTATTATATGTTTTTCTCGAATGTAAGACTTCATTTCGGCTTAAAATCAAATGCAGATTGTGATTTTTTTAACGAATAACAATTCAAAATGATAGATGAATTTGCTGATATATATTAAGTTCAAAGACCGCAAGGAATACGAATTAGTTTTGAAACAAACGCATATAATATACAATCACAAATTCACACAAATGGTTCCCAAAATCATCAAACAACATCTACAATCGCATATATAAAGAAAATAAAAGAAATGGGTCCCAAAATTTCCATACACCAAAACTGCATTTGATGGCGTACCCTAAAATCCAACCAATGGATAATACTGCTACTGGTTTCAGTCTCGGTGTCGCTCACATTGATTTATTCCATACAAATGGTCCAATTCCATAGTTCATTGTAATCACACACTAAACGTAGTCCCTCCGGCCTGGCCCGCAGTCGATACTATTTCTGTCACTTACTACTGATACCTCTGAACCGTTTTTTTTTCTTCTACAGGTTTCGCACAATTTTGACAACTGTTGGGAACAAAAGTATTAAATTAGTTTAAGTTGAACTGTAATGTTTGACATTATAACAAGTTTGGTTAAAAAAATATTAAAGCTAAATATTTCAAAACGTATATTTAATCCCACAAAAACATGGATATTCAAACAAGTGCTTATTTAGTAACAAAATAAGACAATCATCTTATCTTCGTATATTATTTTATGGAAGTTCAATATGCAGTGGATTAGCAAGAGTAGTATTTAGTATATTTTTTTTAATTTAGATTTTTTTTTGTTTTAGGGTAAATAATTATTCCATTTGCTAGTTATTTTTTTTATAAAGAGACTGATTAAGATATCTCTTATGCAATACCTTAATGAAAGAACGGACGGGTTGCTGCAGGACGAATATGGCGAATATGACGACTCCCTGCAAGGCGTTAATTAGATCGAAAATAGACCACACAGAAACAGCTGCCGTGCCTGCTCCTGCAGCCCAGGACACCACCTCCAACACCCAGGATAGGCCCATGATTACCGATAGAAGACAGCAGGTGCGGAATCTATATTCAATTAATTAAAAAATATATAACACCGATTGTTATAAATTCGATGGTTGGATATTAATCATATTATTTATATTAGGCATTCATTTAGAGCTAGACATTATCTCATCAATCTTATAAACCTGAGACAGCACGTTAAACTTTGACTCCGATTGCTACGTCACTTACTTACAAATGCTTTAGGTTAATCACCCTCTTAACAGAATTTACAGCATTAAAACAATGTTATGTCACCCTTCTTCACCCTCTTCCAGATGTCAAATCAATTTTAAAAGTAAGAGAGAAATCCGTGTTTAACTAAATACTTGCTAAACTTTTATAAATAAGGTCGTAATTATTTAATTGTCAGTAGGAAAATCACTGTGAATTATTATAAATAAGATACTATATAAGTATAGATAGTTCTGAAATTATTTGCAGTCCAATAAACAAAAAGACAGCAGATCTTTTCGGCATATAATAATATATATAAAGCGGTACTAAATTATATACATTAAAAACACTTTAGTTTGTAAAGCTGTAATATTACACTTATCTAATTTAATTAAAGAAAATCTACTTACATCTTCTTATACTTCTTAAGTCTTTGATTGAAGTTGACCTGTGTCTCGCGCGGCGGTGGAGTTGATCTCTCTTGTACTGTCACAGGCTGGCCCAGAACAGTTCCGAGTCTCACCCAATCATCTGTTGTACTGAAGTCTGAATGCGCTATATCTAACGCTAACAAATGTGAATACGAAAAGTATTTTTAATAAACGATAAAAAAATTCAAACCAATAAACAAAAATAAATAAATATATTAAAAATTAAGTACTTGAGATAAAAGCAATATGTACTCAAAAATACTTTTACTACACTAGAACACTTAAATCGTCAATTTAATACTGGAACTTCTCACCAAAGAAACACCTTACTCAGTACATTACTCTTTTTTTCAAATGAAATTACATAGACAACCGTATTAATGAAATTTATATATCCTGTATAAAAATCAATAAAGACTACGTTACATTTTTTTTTATTATCTATATTATATTCTTGTAATGTGTAATGAGCCTTATCTAATAATGTTTTTTTTAACATGAGCCTTAAATTTATTGATAAACAGAGTTAAAAATATTTTTGAAATTTGATCTTAAAATTCTATCATTATCTATTATTGTTTTTAATTTTACCATTAAAATAATAATTAACTTACGCGTGACATCCTTGAGTTTGTCGTAATGTTTGGCGAAAGCTCGTGATGTAAATAAAAAGATGACGAGATTGCTAAAGAGAATGACCGCCACAGGCCCGTAGAAATAGGGCAACGCCGCTTGATCCGCTAACGAAAATAAAATATAATTACCCTTTGTCGTAAAAAACCTTACTTTGAAAAAATAAATATCTTTTCTTTTATTGTTTCTTTCGTTTATTTTTATGGAGATAAACTAAACGATATGTATTTAAAATGCTTACTAAATAATAATCAAGATGGAAGTGCATTGTCTGATTTATTAAATCAAGCTAATTTATTTTATTATTAAATAATCGAAATATATTTAAAGATGAATACAAAGTAATACTTGAAAACTTACTCTTAAACCAACATCCCTTTACACCAAAATTGGGTTTCAAATAAGTACTCGGTACAGCTGGCGATAAGTCCATTGTAATCGTAACAATCAGCAAGATTACAGGGAATAATATAGCGTATGCGCAGTACCAAGCAAACCGACGTCTCATACTTCTTCGAGTTACTGATGCATGTATGTAGCGACTGAAATTATTATTATATTAATACTTAAAATGATGATGTCCTTCTGATCGATTTCAGCCACGGCCAATTTCAAGAGAGATTATTATTGACAGCGCAGACCATTTTATAGTACATAAGTCTTTTCACAAACACAGGTACACTCTCATAATTCGATGAGATGGCAATCCGACATGATCGGCGCAGAGCCAACAACTTTAAGTCCTTTCCGAGGTACGGCAGTATACATACTTCTCTCCTGACTCCATGCTGCTACTGAGAATCTTTGACAGAAAAACTTAATAACTCTTCATCGGCCCGACCTGGGGTGAACCCAGAATCTTGGGATCTGCGGAGTTATATCTAGCTACTAAACCAACGAGGCAGTCTACTACTTAAAATAAATGAAGTAATAGCCCATTGTGGGAGTTGATAAATGGCCCATGAACAATTTTGGGAATGATTAAAATAATTAAGATCCACATGATCTATTCAACTAGTTATCGTGATACATGAATACTTAAGAAACGAGAAAAAACTGTCAAATAATATTTCTTGATATTAAAACATTGAGTATATAGAAAATATTTATACCCTATAAATAAAAATAATATAAAATATATTGATAAATCATTGCTTACCGTACATTTAAGTAAGTGTCAAAACACATAACATTCAGCCAAAAGAAGCAAGATACAAATGAAAACTGGATGAGATACGCTGCAATAAAGATAAAATAATTAGATTTCTTAAATAAATAAATCAATATTTTCAATGAAAGTTATTGATACACTTACCCATTATGTTACAAGCTGTCGCTGGAAATGCGTGGCCAGCTAACTGTGTAGCAGCTAAGCAGCTAAATGCTATCGCAAGACAAATAGAGTGGCAAGCTAATGCTTTACCATGGGTGTCCCTCAATTCATTGATGAATATATAAACGCATGCCGTGACTATTAGAAATGGTACTGATATTATAAGACCTGAAAATGTAATCAAAATTAGATTTGAATATTCAGTCCGTTAAATTTATAGTTCTTTTAAATACTATTTCTTATTATACATATTTATATGTACTTTATTTTAGATTTTGATCAAGTTCATACAATTGTATTTTGCTCGATGTTTAAACAAAGCTATGCCACGACCACGAACTATTTAAAACCCCATAGCATATCATTGTAAATAATATATACAGGTTTCCTCACGATGATTTTCTTCCGTTTCTGTACGAGATACACAAATTAAGCACATACACAACTCAAGTGGTGTTGTTCGAATATGAAGATCTAGGTATTCCTTACACGGAACCACCTCAGAAATAGTATAATTATTAAGTATACTTATAAAGAGGTTTAATTTTTATGACTCACCCACAGCATAAGCAATAAGAGTAGCAGAAGTATGCGCTTCTTCTATAGGAGATGTAAAACAGACTAATGGAAGTGTAATTCCTGCTGGGTAAGATTCATTCCAGAATGTTTCCATACAAAAATCTCTAGTACCAAGAAGAGGTGGTTGACTAAATGGTACGAATAAAGAACCATTGAACAAAAGATAAAATTCATCTTTGCTAAATTTATCAGGTTCTAGTTTATATCTGTAAATAAAATATGCATTATTAAGACGAACATTACAATAGTAGAGTATAAATGTAGAATAAAATATACATTGAAATATTGTTTAAATTCAATTTACCGAACAAAAGATCAAAGAATATTATTTAGATAATTTATTTTTATCACGGTACAAGTTTCTACGAGTAACCTAAAAGAGACTCGTAGTCTTGCTCTTGTTAAACAAAATTCCGTACATGTTAAAACAGTTACACAGACGTAATTACCTATCGTAAGTACAGGGGTTTCCAACGATCGTCTCAAATACGTTGCTATCATAGCTCCAAATGTGTGTTTCGTTGGCTTTATGGAAAATCGGTTGAAAAGTTAGCGTGGATCGAGAACAGACTGACTTCAATTTTCCATCTTCAAATGATATAGAGAGATTTTGGCCACTCGCACAGCATTTTGGTACCACAGGCAATTGTTTCTTGACTTCCTCGTCCTGTAAAAAAAATAAATCAGATTTACGTAAATTCTGATGTTACGTTGAATCAACGTCAATTAAGCTAACCACATAATAGGCAATTTACTAAAAGGACAAGTTAATTTGGTTGTCATTTAAACAATGATATATGGTACGGATCATATGACAAGTGCCTAATCAGAATTCAAGGCGAGTATTTGATCTTTTGAGGTATTCATGAAAGAAATTTGACTGAGGCTAGCTGACGCAATGTTTGTCTTTAAAATTGGTCACGTAAGCGCCGAATATCTTGAACTCAATGCTTACCCTGAAATTAAGTTACGTTTTAATTTTATCCTTATTCTTATTTAAGGAACATAATATTCTTTACAAAACCTTAAATATATGAGATATTTAAAAAAGTTTTATTCACTAACTTTTAGTTTTTCTATTACAAATGCGTACAAATTAATACAATGTTATGTGATATCGAAAATTAATTTTTAATCATTTGAGTTTCATTTAATTCTAATCATTAAAAATATATTAAATTATAATAGTTTTATAAACGTTCGTATTGACGATGGATATACTTTTGACTGTTCCTTAGGCTCCGTTTAATTTTCCAAGATTTTATCATCAAATCCTAACCAGTTTTAACCAGTTTTCATGAATTGTATTAAGAAATAGACAAAATATTTAATTATATTATTGTATTTTTTAAAATATAAAATAAATTGTAATTTTAATTACATCTACAGATAATTCACTTGTGAAAGACACCTAACCAATTAGAATCAACATAAAGCAACCATTACTACACTCACTGTTCTCGTTTACTCTAAACCGCGCCACAGTTACGTATAGCTCGGCGTAATCCGGCACTAAATATTTCTACGAACATTCTAAGCATTTAAAGGTCTTAGAATAAAATTAAATAGTAACATAATTATATTAATATAAAATGAATTTACTATTAAATAAGAAGTCGGTGATAAGTATTCGCTCATAGTCACTGGCAAAGAAAAAAGCATAGACCACTTACACCGTGTGCACTGCTAACATTTGTTATTTCACATTTCGATTAAGTAATAAAATGTTTTGAACGAATAAATAAATTTAAAACATATATATATTTTAATTAAAATTCAGCATAGAGTTCGATCGCAATTAATGAGTTATTCAATATTAAAAGATATCGGTCATTCGTTAAATGGCTGATTACTGAAGCAGTGATTTTTCAAAACATTGATTTGACATTCGAAAGAAGAAGACACAACATTGTTTAACAAATTACACCCTAAACAACATTTGTAGGAAAAGCCGTATATGCTTATTAGTAAAAAATATCCGTGTCTTAAGACATGTCAGCACCGTAATGGATACCACTTGGCTCGATACCAAAAAAAACACGGTATAAAACCGTATTTTACCGGACCGTTAGTTATTATTTACAATACTATTTACTTAGTAATAACACGTCCCTTATGAACCGTAAACGTCGTGATGCTATATAAATGCCACGTTATATTTAAGGAAAACGAAATCTGCTATTTTTATTTTAACATTCAAATTAACGTTACTCAAAAATAATTTTTCAAATTCAATATTTTTAAATATCTGTAAAGTTGTGTAATGTCAATTGAAAACATGAGATTTTAGCTTAACAATGATTTAATAGCAGATTTATTCTTTTAAAGCAACTAATAAACTACTCCTAATAAAACTTCAGCCACAGCAGCTAATCTTAACCACTAGTAAATTGTAAAAGTGATATTATAAGTCACAAGAGCACAAAAATAGATGCACTCTCTATTTTGGACGTACAGGTTTCAAAAAACAATAAATTTTCATTTTACAGAGAAAATAAACTATTATTACTTTAATAATTTATGTACTTTGTGTATATGTAAAGTACATATTATTTTATATAATGTTTGTAAATTGTATGCAATAAAGACTTCATAAATAAATAAAATAAATAAATACAATTTTTATAATGCTTTTAAGGCCGTTAAAAATAAATGTTCAATTAAAAAACAAAGTGTGCTAAAAATAGACCCAACAAAGTTACAAACATAAACATTGGTTGCGAATTACAACCAGCGTCTCGCTCCTTCGTAAAGTTAAAAACTTCTCAGCTTTAGGAAACGTTGGAACAATTTGTTTTATACGGATTTATACGAGTTTTTCCTTTCTCTAAAAATATTCACTTCGGAACACGGGAGCTCGTGACGTCACTGTCAACTAGCAGAACAATCGTGACAGGAAACACCGTAAATATTTACTTCTCCCTCGAAAGTTTCAACGTTGCTCAATTACGGTTATTTCGAGATGTGGACTTGAGTAAAATTCACTGTACATGTATTATTATTTATTTATTACAGCAAGGCCAACGGGCAAATGGACCGCTTAAAGGTATGGCCAATGGGGTCACTTATTTGGAATCTAAGATGTGCCTTGTACCTATAATCTCACTGACTCACTCAACTTTCAATCGAACGTAGCAATACAAAGTATTGGTATCGGTGTGGTAGAATAACTGATGTCTGTAGTAAATTCAAATTTAAGTCAATTTATCTTTATATGTATAATCCCTCCTAAAGGGAAAAACCAATTTTAATGTTTTTATTTTGTATGTATTTGGGTCCTTGGATGGATCGCTGCGATCAGATTTTTTTAAAAAAGACTTATTTCGTTTCGTTAATTTGTACCTTTGATTATTTTCAATTTAATAATACCAAGAAATCATTTCGTCGTCTTTATCAAGCGGTCATTTACAATGCTTTCATTTAAACAGGCTTGTCTAATTTGGTGATAAGGTTGGTATTTTGGTACGCGATAAAACGATAAGAAGATTCTTGATATTGATATGAATTCGATTGCTTATTACAACGTTATCTAAATTAATTCAATCAACCGCTACTGAATCGCTACTATAGAAAACATATTTAAATAATCGCTTATATTTAAGTCAATAGAGATCATCAACATTTTGTTATCATTGTTATTTTAAATAAATGTTCACTGATGTTACCTTGGACTAAAATAATGATTTTTATTAATATATCCTAATTTCGTCCAGTAATTCAATCTTGGTGTGAAACTTATTTAATTTAGAATTAGCTTGACAAGTTCTTCGTTTCAAATTTTCGTCTGGATATTTGACGTCAATCAAACATACAAAACAACAAAAGGTATTAATTTTTACCAAGCTTGGCAGCTTTTCGTTTTTTTTTTAGTGATAATGTGTTATAAAACTATAGTTAATTTCTACATAGAGTTGATTAAAAATACTTTTGATTTGTGGTTAAGAATTTATCAAGCTAGTTATTTTAATAAAACTACTCCAAAAATATTAATATTTATTGAATGATTGTAAATAAGCTATGTGTGATTAATAGTACGCTTTATATTGTTTATTTCTAGAAACATATAGACGTATACGATACAATAGTTTTTCCGATAGTCGAGGCAACGTAAAGTCCGAAATTTATTGCGAATAGTGCGACAATAGGTGTAAGAAAAAAAAACTAATCTCGTATCGTTCGATAACATGAGAAAGTATACGTTTTTACTTTGAAACTTCAATGAAATAACAAAGATGGCGCAGTGACTAAAATATGAAAATCTTTTTTTTACGTTATACGTTATATATGTTTAGGCGGACGGGCAAATGGGCCATGTGATGTTGAGTGGTCACCATATTGGCGATTTAAGAAGTATTAACATTCCTTACATCGCCCAACCTGGCAGTAGGGCTTTGTTCAGGCTCGTCTGGGTAGATACCACCTACCCAGGGTAAGGGTGAGTGAGCCAGTGAGCTACGGGTGAGTGAGCCAGTGTAATTACAGGCACATGGGACGTAACCTCTTAGTTCCCAAAGTTGGTAGCGCATTGACTATGTTGGCGATGGTTAACATTTTTTACAATGCTAACGTCTATGGGCATTAGTGACCACTTACCATTAGATGGCCCATTTGCTCGTCCGCCTTACTATTCTATAAAAAAAACTATTTATTTATATTCTCTGAATGAAAAATTGTAAATCGCTAAAATAAATTAAACGAAAACATGGTAATAACAATTTGTATTGCAATAAAACCTTAAGAAATGAGCTCTTTACCTAACCAAACCTATAAATTAAAGCGGATTGACCTGGAATAGTCTTAGGATTGAAGAAAGCTTCTAGATCCTTAATGCAGATTCGCCCTTAGACTTCACTCCTCTTTGAGTATTATCTGAAGCAACTGACTTAACAGAGTTGATAATTGAGTAATTCACTAAGAGTAATTTGTTCAAAAATAATGAATTTAGAGGAATCAGAACTTGATTATTTTTTTATACTTTGAATATAAATAAAACAAAATTGATAAAAAATCATTTAGACACAAAATTAATTATGCTATTTAAGATTGGAAAAACGTAAAATCCTTATTAATTGTGCATCAATATTGCGCAACGGAAGTCTCCATAAAATTCAGTTTCCTATTTAAGGCCTTATAATACTATTTATTATATATTGCTGCGCTGTGTAATTAATCATCCAGTCAGGACATTGTCTATTATATTTACATAGATATGACTCGACATAATATATATGTTGAATAAAGCAATTAGTATAAAGCTGACGGGTTCAAATTGAATAATGATCCGTGCAATTACAATTCAATGAATCTGTTAGTTTTCGGTTTAGAATAAAAAAACGACATTTTCAAATCCTAGAAAGATTTTAGAAAGAGAAAACATTAGTTGTTCGTCATTGTGCAATATTAAGTCATAACAATAAAATGACGATATAAAACAACCATTTGAGTTCAACTGTTTTACATTACAGCGCACGTTAAATGTCATGATCGTTACATATGGCAATGTTCACTTGCCACTGATTAATTTATAGTCCAAGCGCACGCTTAAAAATTGAATTTTTACAATTTTCAAGATTAATTTGTAATAAGAGTATTAAATTTTATTAAACTTAGTTTCGTTAGTTTATATTTGCGTTAATTTGATGCGTGGAAATTATTAAAAGATAAGGTCTTAAGAACTTGAGTCTATTTATTGAGTTTGTACTATCGAGATTAAATTGACAGCGATTTTTAACGAACTGTGGAAAGGTTTAATTAAGTTATTTATGTCACACAATTGTCATATTAATATGTAAATATATAATTGTATAAAATATAATTAGATATTTTGTTTATAAAATCGAAGTTATTGTATAATATCATATACAAATAAAATAATATAAATCGAAAAAAAGATACTACATCTTGCTTAGGATTAGATTAGATATACATATGTATATTTGTTTACATATTCATTATCTTTATCTGATTGTCACGAATCTTCATAACATTATACGCGTGGATATAACAACACAATCACACTTGAAATGTTGATGGGATTTTAATTAAAAAAACTTGGCATAGAAGTATTTTATATCGTGAAAAGGAAATTGTTTTTATTTATGTTTTATTGGTACTGTTTGTTGTACACCACATTTTATTTGCGTTTGTGTTTTGAGTTGAAACATAAAGTCAAGATAAAAACATTTAATTCGAAAAAGGAACATTGCAGTTGCTCAAGCCCGTCCGTGTAAATACTCATCAGATATTCTACCGCCAAACAACAGTATTGTCGTGTTCAACCGGAAGGATGTAAAAGTCAGTAACTACAGGCACAAGAGATATAACATTTTAGTTCGTTGGGTTGGTGGCGTATTTGTGATGTAAGGGATGGTTAATATTTCTTACAGCGCTAACGTCTATGCTCAGTGACCAATTACCTACCTAATTTATATTTAAAAAAAAGTTACATCTCCCATAATAAGACAGAGAAATCCAGCGATGGTATACTTGACTTTTACTAAAAAACTATCGAGTAGAGACAGGCATTTGAATGAACGTACAGACATTTGCTCAGCACGTGGGCAGGTAATAAGAAAAACCTCAAGTACTCAAGTCACGTTTTGGATACGTTGAAATAAGTAGGATAACAAGGAAAGGGGTAAACAATGTTAGATATCTTGGTTTGGCAGTAAATGATATATCGCAGACAATAAAATTTCTACTCTCTACATGCTCTAAATAAGAGTTCGTTTAACTTGAAAACTTTTGGCACAGTGTGCAAAGTAAATTCAAATGTATTTTTTCGCAGGTTTTCTTTATATTGAACGCAAAAATGTTTATTACATAAAACTTTTATGAATAAAAAATATTTGTTATTCATTTATTATGGAAAGAAGGTAGGCCTAAATATTTTTAACTTTCTAATTATTCTACCACGCGAAAGCAATGTTTCATTTGTCTATGTTTTGATATTAATGGTTAGTGAATCTTATATGCCCTAATAAAAATGAATAACGAGTGCGACGGCACGTGACAGTAGTGTAACCTACCCGTTAAATCGTTAATAAAAAAAGTCTATAACTAAGAAATTTAAATTAGTTATAGCATGTGAGAGAAGTTAAATTAAGAAATTAAATTTTTAATTTCATCGCGTATAAAAAATTCACATAAAAAGGTCAGGATTTGTATGAAACTATAATTTCATTAATATTTCCCGAAGATTTTTGTAAGGTAAGGTTCAAAATCAAACAATAAATAACTGAGTAGTATATCAGGATAAAAGATTGAGCGCGAAATAATTAAATGGGTTTTTCGGGTAGTGATGGAAAATAAATATTGCTTGAAGGTACGTGTCATTTTGTTTTTTTTTTTTTAATATATCTGCCAACGAGACATGGGTTCACTTATATTACATGCAGATATTTTTTTTATTTTTTTGTATAATATATTTTTTTAAATATCATACTAAATGATTAATTTTGGTTTTTTATTTTTTAGCATTGTAAATCTGTATTTCTGGTTTTTATGATCTAAAATTCTGTGATATCTGTAAAATTTTAATGATATAAGTTAACCTATATAGTTCAAATAATTGTTTCTTGCTCGAATCAATGAAAACTTTGAGGTGTAGTTCTCAAATTCACAGTTACAACCTAGAGTATAAACGATGGTGCCACACGATACACTCGTAACGTACACTCACGTACCACGGAAAGCACATCAAGCCATAAGTCCTCTGCCTGAACTCTTTTAATTCATGTAGGATTATATGTATATATATATTTCGTAATTTCCGATATGGATATATATATTTCGTAATTTCCGATTATGAAAGCAAGGAAATAAAAAGTGTAACCTGTACACTATAATACGACCTGCGCAAATGTCCAGTATCCGTGGAGGTCGTGAGATTCGTAGTCGTCAGACGTCGTCATCAGATTTATAATAATTATAAATTTTCATTTAAATACAAATATCGCCTACAGCTAAGAAAGCTTACAAATGCTTCATCATATTAGGTATTAATACACAATAAATTATTAAATATAAATGATAATTAAGAAAACAATAATTAAAATTAAGCTTTCTATTTTCGGCAGGCGCACTCTCTATTCCCACACTCATCGTTCTGTGTAACGGCAAAATAGAACATACTGCGCCTGATCGTGTCGTGATGAAAACGGTCGTGGAATGTCAGAAAATGATATGCTACATTGACCGTCATAATTATAACATTTCAAGAATACGCGCATCCAAATAGTATATCATCATTAGTTGCTTATTTCACGGGTAAGTAACGAGTAAGTGCCTACAGAATAGTCCTGCTGGACCAACAGCTTTAAGTGACTTCCGAGGCAAAGGAGTGTAACACGGCCATCTTGCTAACTCTAGCTGTTACTAAGAATTTCTTGACAGAAAAATCCAATAACATTTATTGGTCTGAACCGAGTCGTATAAGCTAGCTACTAGACAAACGAGACAGTTTAATTTTATAATACTAGTAGAAAAATCCGAGTTAGGGTGTAGTATTATTTATCTACTTCAGCATAAATATATGGTTTGTCTTTGGTAACAGAGAAGAAAAGGCCAATGACCGCTTAGTAGTTTGAAACAAATCTCTCTTTTTTCATGAAAAAATAAAGATATGCTAGCCTTCGTAGTAATGGATCAAACGGTATTGAGGTCTATTAATCATAACCAAATATACTAGTATCGATGTCATATAAAAAAATTTTAAGTAAAGTTTGTTATAAATTGCGATAGTAATGTTACAGCCAATAAATGTAGCACAGCCAGTTTAAGTGAGAAAGATGATTTGATATCATTACTACACACGAAATCATAAATGTAACATGTGGAAACCTCAGCGGTAACAACTTGGATTTAAACTCGCGACTTCAGCAAAAGATTCATCGCAATTAGCACATAATTATATCTTAATAAAAACCTATTCCTGTCTCTTTCGTAAGCTTGGGACATTTTAATTGAATAAACCAGAACTTGAGAATTTCACCGCGTATTTCGAGAAAGTATTTTAATAGGACGTTTTGTGGAAATGCAGTCGAAGAAAAGATAAGGCAAATTAATTTCTTTTATTTCTGATTATCTGACGTCGCAATCTCTCGCCGCCCTAATATATATCGCTTAGCATTTCTGCTCTAGACAGTCGTGTTTGTACTTAAAGATATTTATTTCGGCACTTTGGCCAGTATCTTTGCGGAGAGAATACTCATATTAACAGAATTCTATCTAGTGAGAATAAATTCGGTGCGTTGAGGCCTCGGGGCAATCTCTTTAAGTGGCCTCCGTAGAGACTCAGTCTTATCGGACTTTATTAGTTATTTATTTCGAGTTAGATCCCAAGGTTTGGAATGTCCTCCATGTGAATTGCATTATTTTTCTTGTGTTTCAATGATATGCGATAACGAATTAAATTACATCAAATTATTACATTACATGACAAAAAAAAATATGTCTATATTCAATTAATTAAAACCAGTATAACTTAATGAAGTGCGTTACACTCAGCCCTTTTAAAACTTATGATTTCGTAAGAAAAGTTTATTTCTGTATAAAAAAAAACAATTATATTAAATATTTAATACTCCCACAATATACAAAGAGTTATTAGAAGTTAGTATAATTTAGATGTGATCGATAATTCGATCAAATTTAGAATTTTGTCTATAAATAATGACAGCATCGTTATATCAGATGACTGTCTCTGATTCGACTGGTCCTCAGCTCAACTTCTTCAAGTTTACTTTTTTTTTGTATGACAACTGTCACGGTTACTTCAATATTAGAATGCCGTAGCTTCAAATGTCCACTCAATCTCATTATATGATCTAAAGCCCTCAATTTAGTTAACAAAATAAACAATCTTTATAGGAACATTTCATATTTATAAACGCCAAGTTATTTTAATAAATCCTCAAAACGTTTACACTTTCTTACATTATTTCAATGTTACATTTTTAACGTTAAAAAAGAAGACGCAACAATGTTGTGAAGAAATAACCTTCCATTGATACCGGCATCTCCTTAATAGGCTTAACAGTGGAACAATAAGACGATATCTTCCGTGTTCCCATTCCATGACGTATACATCGTCCATAAAGCAACTCCCATAAAATGTGTATTTAATAGCGTGTATTGGCTTATCTCGAGACATGACGAGATATCGACGTGCGGCCGGTAGCCCGACGGTGACAGTCGGAGATAACAAGCGCCCACGCACCGAGCCCTCAACCAGCCACTATATAAATCACGTTTCACGACAACCCAGTTCCCAGAATGGCGCCTAATTGAAAGAAATTTTATTTACGAACCATGAAAAATATGATAATACGACTTTGAACGGTCGTCATTTTGAGAAATGGTTGAATGGTAGGTTTTTATATGATCGCCCACGTGTATGTCAGTACGTTGTACGATATGCGTCAGTGGAATTACATCTGCAACTCGTTATGTTAATTGTATAGTATCATTGAACCCTAGAATCATGTCGTGAGGATTTATAATAAAACAAGTAGTAACATATATTCATCGACGTCTCTTGTGTATTTTATTTGATTGCGCCGTCTTATTTATTCATGCACATTATTCAAACACTAAAATGTTTGTGGCAAATGTTTAATAAATCACAGCAGTTGCTAATAGCACTATTTCTAATGTAAAATAACCAAATGAATTTATTTCAATGTTTATGAATTTAATGAATTATTTAGTGTTGTTAATTTTTTTCTATTTATTCTGGCATTATACTATAATAAAGTACTTATTAAAAAAAGTCGAGATGGCCCAATGATAAGAACGCGTGAATCTTAACCGATGATCGTGGGTTCAAGCCCGGGCAGGCACCACTGAATTTTCATGTGCTTAATTTGTGATTATAATTCATCTCATGCTTTACGGTGAAGGAAAACCTGCATGTGTGTAATTTCACTAAAATTCTGCCACATGTGTGTTCCACCAACCTGCCATGGAGAAGCTCCAAACCTTCTCCTCAAAAAGGGAGAGGAGGCCCTAGCCAAGCACTGGGACATTAACAGGCTGTTACTGTACTTTACTGTTTTTAAAAAAACTTAAGATCAGGTTATAAAGACTTCAATTGTGAAGATAGATTCATAATTTTTGCATATAGTGCAATGATGGATGAATAGCAAAATAATATTACAAAATAAAAATGTTAAATTTACTCATTTTTATGTCTATAATTCATATGGTGCTCGGCAGTGAAACATCGTGAGAAAACCCGTGTCAGATGAGACTCTGTCACATGTATATCCACTAACCCACATTCGAACAGCAATATATAGCAGCTATGGAATATGTAAAAACCATTTCTTCAAATATTGCTAATACTTCTGCTGTAATACGAATATGTTTCAAGAGAATAGAACCAGATGTTTTGGAGTTGCGTGATGGAACAAGCTCTAAATATTCTCTTTCCGTATCCGTAACAGCCTGTGAATGTCCCACTGCTGGGCTAAAGGCCTCCTCTCCCTTTTTGAGGAACAGGTTTGGAGCTGCTCCATGGCGGGTTGATAGAACATACATGTGGCAGAATTTTAGTGAAATTACACACATGCAGGTTTTTCTTCACCGTAAAGCACGAGATGAACTATAATCGCAAATTAAGCATATGAAAATTCAGTGGTGCCTGCCCGGATTTGAACCCACGATCATCGGTTAAGATTCACGCGTTCTTACCACTGGGCCATCTCGGCTTTTTTTTCATTCTCTTCATCTCTCTTAACTTTATTAATATTATTAAAAAAAGTGTACTTCCCCATACTCGTCATGTAGAGCACCTATCATCCTACAGTTATTTGTAAACACGTACAAACGCGGGGGCGTGTGACGAATTCAATAACATACGCCACTTTCCAAGGAGATTATCTACTTAACATCGCTTCATATAGCTTTATAACTAATATTAAAATAAAAATATGTGTATCCAGTCTTATATACTTCTTTAACAAAAGAGACCCTTTATGTATGCAATCCAAGATCGTAAATGATCAAAAAATTGTTATCTGGAGGCAAGTAATCTTCTTAATAATTTGTTAACATTAAATCAAGTTACAATCGCCTTTAAGTCCTCTATTTATAATTGGATTTTGAATGACAATTAAAATGAAAATCGGCTTACTGAGCCTTAATTCTATACATCTGCCGATCGATATTCGGAGCGTATCGTCACGTTTTACGCGTCAGCTAGTGCTATTCAAAGCTATATATCGAGTAGCTATCCAGCTTTACTTAGAAAAGGTATAAAATTTGTTTGTCGTCTGCGTCTACAAATAGAGCCCTATAACTGGCGCCCACGACAACCGGTAAATTGCATCATACAGTACTAGACCATTTCCTTGGACTGAGATGTATTTAATTATTTTGTGTAAATTATTTCACTTAAACAGAAATTTATTTAAATAACTGATTGAATATCTTTTGCTCTGATGCAACAATCTACTGACATAAAGTTATGAAATTTACCTCTCAATAAATAATTTGTATCAATTAAAAAAAATTAATTGCTTTTTTAACGATTACATAATCTTAAAAAAAATAGTTTTGTAATGTTTACTTGATTCGTTAAATAATTTAATTATCAACTTAAATACATTTTTTTAATATGTTATAAATAAGTTAAAAATTAAACACTAATTTCTTATATTATAACTGTAAAGTAATTATTATAATATTTAAAGACAAATATAAGAAGAATATATATATTCACATACCCAGTTAAAGTACTTAAAAGTATAACACAAACAAAACCTTATAAGAAAACATATTTAAGAACTTAAGCGAAATCGCTTAGAATCAATTGTGAAGGATAATCTCATTCTATAAACAAATGAAAGCGCCTAAACTTCGTGACCGTACCGCTTATTTGAACAATAAGGCTCGTTTACATTATTCCAATAACATCTTATAACCGTTGGTTCATAAATCCATCCTAAACTTTAACCCGTTGGAGGCGGAACGGAGAATTCAATAACATTCTGATTGTTGAAGAGATTGCACCATCCGCATACCATCTTTGTGCATTTATCTGAGGCACTTCTGTTGCATTTCCTAAGTCTGATATGCTATGACCAATCGTAAATAAGACAGGTTAAGTTATGAAACCTATAATTGTAATTTATGTATAAACTGTAGCTGTTTCCTTATTGATATTAATATTAAAATATTATATTGTATATATTTTCAGTTTACAAGCGAATATATCGAATTCATATCATGAGCTTTTTTAAAATTAGACCCACATTATTAATAACATTTTAACAGTTTTTTTTTAGATATATAATTCGTTGATTTGAATTAAATCATTGATTTTATCACTTTGAAGTAATATCGGTTACATAAACTTAATTAAGGAACTATCTTGAAATCTTGAGGACTACAATCTTCCTATCAGCATCGTTCACATGCAATTACTTTAATTTAAAACGGGGGTGTCAAATACCATTCATACTTAACGAAGGTTGCGTTCCCGTAATACCTTATCGAAGATATCAATAAATTTTCATCAAGATAAAATGAATTTGCCTCACGCGATCCGAGCCGGCATCCATCCCGTCAAGATGCCGGTCGCGTGAAAGATAATGGAAGGTAAATATTTGCTAGAGCTGCCACAACGTAAGGGCGCATTTCCATTGTTTAACGGAACACTTTGCTTGCATAAGCCCAATACACGCCCCAATATTTACTACATTGAAGTATCTCAGTCAATACTTCAATATGGTAGGTAACAGTCTGGTTGGTGTAGTAGCTAGTTTATAATGCTAGATCCAAGGTTTAAGGTCGGGGTTGAGTTAATTAGTTTTTAATTTTTTTGGCAAAATATATTCGAAACAACCTAAAGTTACGTAATTGGCACTGTGCACGCTATATTACAATATTTGCGTGCGCAGATACTTTCTCTATTCTTTCATATATCTATAGCTCCATATTCCGATGGGTTGGCTAAGGCGATCGTACTGAGTCGGAGCTTTTCCGGAGCACGAGAGCACTGCTATGCCTATTTCTGTACGGCTAGTTATCTCTTACCAGAAAAAAACCAATAGCCCATCCCCATAGCCCCAATCTGCAGCCACAAAAGCCAGCCACAATACCAACGTAGTAAATTTTTGTTTATAGTATATAAGGTAGGTAACGATTATACTGCTCGGATGTTCCAGCACAATGCGAACGGTTTTGTCCAAGCCTTGTCTAAACAGAAGCCCGACATAATAGAAACGCGCTAGTAGCAATACTCGACAAACCTGTCCCATTTCATTTCATATCCCATCTAATGTTTGCATAGCATTATCTTAAAATCATTACTTACGTGGTCACCGCAATCAATTCTCTTGATTTGTAACAAATAGAAGGCTTGAACAATAATATTTTACGTGTATAAGAGTTCATTTAAGTTGCTTATCTATTCTTAGGAAAAGGCTTCAACTTTTATTAAAGAGGTTGTTTGGAGCTTATTTCATTACGTCGTTTTAGTGCGCTTTAATGAATATAGTAACGGCACAAACACAAGCGGTTTTCATCACGGTGTACCTATAATAATTAAACTCTTGAAAACTCGGCATTGTCTTCTCGTAAAGCCCTCGAAGTTGTTTTGTAGAGCAGAGCAGATCATTTTTGATTTTTAAATTTGTTAAGTATTTGTTTATTATCGACGTTTGTATTACATTTTTTGTTTTTTTTTTATATATATACAAGTTATTGAAAGTTACTTAAAGAAGGAGAAGATTTCAAAAATCTACTTATTTTCAAAAACTAAATATCGATTATGTGTTTGAAATATATTTGTTGTATATGTTTATGTATCTAGATACGTGAACGTTTATTTCATATATATTTTGTAAAATGAATTATAAAATGGAATCCAAATCTATTTTCTGAAATAAAATTGAATCAATAAAATTTAAATCAACATATATTCATGTTTTTTTTTTCAGTAATTTATTTACATAAGTATTATTTACAATAAAGCCTATATGTTTATCCGTTCCGTTCTTCTGGGTAAAAAACCAGCCTTCCTGTCACTAGTAGACACAAAAAGAAGGGGTGCTAGTTATATTTTTAATAAAAGTTTTAAATATAAATATTAATAAGGGCACCAAAAGCATTTTAATTTAAATTATACTCGAAGATAGTTATTAAATAATATTTTCCAATGTATATGATAATTTTACGATTATAAATGATAGCTTTACATATTACAGAATATGCAAAATGTACAGCGAGTTTATTTAAATAAAAAACTTGTTGTAATTATCAAGATTATTATTCGTTTGCACGGGAAACTGAGTTCATAACCTTCATTGGCTTTTCAGTTTTAATATAATTACGTAAATACCAATAATATTTCACAATATTTGCTTATTAACATTTATTATTTGAAGTCATTTTATTATTTATGTTTTTCTAATTTACATCAAATTATTATTATTTTATTTAGAAACGAAGGCAGACGGAATATACCACTCGATGATGATGTTGAGTGTTTACGTCTGCCTGTACACTTCAAGGGTAATATCGCTAACCACGTAATCTAAGCCATTATATTTCTTGTACCTATCGTCACACTATCTCACTCATACTTTAGATCGGAATACAAAATTATAACGTTTTGACGTTTAAAGATCACCTCAACGGTGTTACCAAACCTGATACATTAAAAAAACCGTATTCAATATTCATTATTCGTTCATAATTAATTCATTAACTTAGAACAAACAACCAATAAAGTTAAGGCTATGTTAAAGTTTAATCAAATATGTATTTGAGCACGTAATTAAACATTAAAAAACACGCTAGTGTCAATCTACCAAGTATTACATATCATATATACTGTAAAGTACTTATGACAAACAAACCAAATGAGCCAAAGCGTGAAGGTCCAATTGGTTAGTTATTGAGAGGTTCTATTACATATACCTTCTGGTTTTATCATCTTATCAGCTCGTTGTTATCAAATTGTTATCCGAAAAAAATGTACTTGCTCATATTCAAGCCGATACGACGAAGAAGGGTATCGACTTTTATTAGAATAATAATTAATAAATATTCTTCGAATCTTAATAGCCTTTATTGTATGTTTTAGCAATATAAAAACTCATAATACTTTTGATCTACGACCTTTGCCAAACTTCTTTCATCATTTCAAAATAATATAATTACATCATTCAGTGTAACTTGGAAAATGTTCACAGAAAATTCGAAATTAAAACGCTTAATCCAATAAAAACCGATACAATTTACGCCTCTGGAGAGTTACACCATTAATCATTTTTAGGGTTCAGTTTTGACTAACGAGAACCTTATTTGTTCCTTTTTTGACTTATAAAATTGTTTTATAAATAATTCATATCGTAGAAAATTGTGAGTTAAAAGTGTGATAAATTCCGTGCCTAAAGAAAGTAAAGAAAAGTAAAATTCAGTTAAATTTAACAAATGTATTATCTATAATTATGGTTCTGTAATAAAATTATTTAAAAACTTTCCAATACAAACAGCAGACACAGTAATTAAACAAATGCCATTAGTCATATATGACTCACAGGACATGAAAGTCTCAATTTAATGTATGAAAACAAATTTAAGCAAATAACTCAAAACTATATTAATAAAGTTAGTCGTTTTGGCAGAAATTACAGCAGAATAAATCATTTAAAAAACAAGCTGTTTGGCGGCCATTTTAAAAGAAACTCATTATTTATTTTAACTCGTTCGGTTAGGTAGGACTGGCTTAAAATTCATTTGCAAGATTTACCTCATACATAATAATACACTTACAGGTGAATTTAAATAAAAGCATGTCAAAAGCAGAAAATCATGCACTTAACAATTTTAAGATGTCATTTATTTAAGCGGCAACCTTTATAGCGTCTAAGCCGAATGCAATTATCGGACCGAAATTAAATTATTCCATAGCATCGAACAGGTGGGATTAGTCTAGGGGAGACTGTATAAAGAATTCTATACTGAGTGGTCATTATAGCTAATAGGCTTACGTTTTTGAAGTCTTATATTATATTAAAGTAATTACCTATTAATACTTTTAACATTTATTTTTATTCAACGTATGATTATGGACCTTTTGTTGGCACCAGACATTGGTCTTATGAATATGAATTCGTTTCGGAAAAAAATCATTTTATATTGCAATTGAGTTCAAATAAAGATATCATCTAAAGATTTTTTTTTGTTTTTAACATTAAATATGTTTTGGAAATAAAACTATAAACATATAATATTTTTTGAGATTTAATTTTACGATTTCGTTTAAATCAAATTTATGCTATACTTCCTTTGCGTGAATTATAATTATTTTACGAACGAGCCGAAACGAAACAGTTTTAATAACAATAATAATATAATAGTTTTGCCTCGATATGGCTCAATCCTCTTCACAACAGCTTGTTTTATATATAACGTGTATTTTAAACGCAAGTTTTGGTTTCAGGCCTAAAAACACGTTACGAGAATATATAAAACAAATATTTGCTCAACAGTAGATTCATTTAAAGGAGAGATGCATCTAGATGTTTCAAGTATCAGGATGTAATCCTTCGTTAATTAGACCATACTGGCAGTTTAACTGTTCACAGATGGTATCAGCTTCGTAACAATCGAGTGTAAAATCAACGAACACAACCAATGGCAATCGTCTAATTAGATTATATTGATCGCTTCACTCCACGTTACCGTGAGTAACTTGTTTTCGTGTTGTTTATTTGGTAGCGTCTATATTTTGTTATTTTTTACATTACATTACAACAATTGTTAATAGTTTAATTGAATTCGTTATCTGGATAAATATTTGGTAATGCAATCGAAGCCGAGATGGCCCTGTGGTAAGAACACGTGAATCTTAACCGATGATCGTGGGTTCAAACCCGGGCAAGCACCACTGAATTTTCATGTGCTTAATTTGTGATTATAATTCATCTCGTGCTTTACGGTGAAGGAAAACATCGTGAGGAAACCTGCATGTGTCTAATTTCACTGAAGTTCTGCCACATGTGAATTCTACCAACCCGCATTGGAGCAGCGTGGTGGAATAAGCTCCAAACCTTCTCCTCAAAAAGAGGAGAGGAGGCCTTTAGCCCAGCAGTGGGACATTCACAGGCTGTTACGGTAATGCAATCGAATTCATGCGAACCGATACACGCTTAGTATTAATATATCTTAGTTCAATTATTAAGTTATATATAGTAACAAACATGGATTTGAATTGTGAAAATTAAATTATTAATTCAGAACCTCACCTGCAAAACACATGATGTCCAATTTGGGTCGACCATTAATAATTAAAACATAACATTTACAATGGAAGAATGTATTACACAGTTTTTTGTTTGTTTTGGGTTATATGTATAATAATAATTGTATCATCATTTTTAATCATCGACGTCGACAAACGAGGGATGTTATAAGTTCGACATTTGTCTGCGGATATGTCCGTATGTCTGAGGCTTTGTAAATCCTCAATGAATGATCTGATTTCATTGGGTTTTTTTTTATTGGAATGCTGTGTTAATCGTGATATCTATTAGCTATGCTTGAAGAAATCATGTCAGCAATACTTAGTATTTTGCGGATTGAAAGGTGTGTCAGCCAATGTAACTACACAAGAGACATAACGACATAAGTTGGTGGCGCCTTAACGATACAAGGAATGGTTAATACATCTACCAGTGCTTATGTCTATGGGCGGGCACTAACCATCAGGTGGTCTATTTGCCATATATATATGATAATTTATAAGAGAATAACTGATGAGAAAACGCTACACGCCAAGTTTGAACAAGCCCCTTCAATCAATAAGTAAACCATAGGTAGTTGAAGTCGTTAAAGAGATAAATTAAATATTTTTATCCGTAACGTTCATTTTCATTCGCTCAAAACAATCAATTTGAATGTTCTCAATGTAAATAGTTGATTGTGTTTAAACAGCGCGCATCAATATTATTAACAAATAATAACTTAAATTGAATGGATAAATGTTATAAGAGAAATATACTCAAATGTAAACTGTAAGTTATCGGGCAATCTTATTTGCTCTCGCTATCTCTTTGTTAAGTCAAGTGATATAGGAACTAGAGAGAGAGCTCTTAATCGTATTGTAATAAAAATGACGTCTCAGCTATATTTCTATACATACATATATGAATATATACTCATTACTTTTTTGACGCTTTGTATGTCTCATGTATTTGTCTTTCAATAATTATGTATTTTTCGCTTTGTATTCCTTTACTAGTTTTCCAACCGTTTGCTCCTTATATGTATTAGAATGATTTAATTACGAAAGATACTAATACTGCCAATTAATTACAAATAAACAAACATCTACACATAAAAATATTCAAGCAGTAGTAATCCAAATATGAATATAACGGATTTTCCGGATATATGCATATGTTAAAAATATATTAATCGTAAATATGCATAAGCAGTTCGATTCTCAGAATACTTAAAAATTTAAATAAAATCAAAGTAAATATTGGCACATTTGTAATCAAACAGCGAAATATCGGAACAATATAAAACTACTTAAGTAACTTCTAACCACAATATTTGTAATTCACGCGCAATGTTTAAGTAAATGCCGCGGCTTCGCAATACATTGAAGATAATAAAAACAGCTGGTGTTGTTTTGTTCCTGCAAAGCGTCAATGGATAATGAACGTTTATATCAATTCGTTTAATTTATGTATACAATGCAAGAGCAATAAATCTCTGAAGCCAACAAATACATTTGTTGGAAGCGTTTACACAGACATACAAACATTGGCTCGTGAACACAAACAGATTGAAAAGAGCTTTAATAGACACAGGTGTTGAAAGATTACTGTGGGTTTAATATAAATATAACAATTGAGATGTTCTTGTTTAAGTTTAACCGACGCAATCTTAGTTTAGCTTATTGATGGAGTTTTTTTAGGTTTTTTTTTTAGGAATGTCTACATTATGGAAATTACCTCAATTATTTTTATTACAAAATTCCTTTGAACTAAATGGTAATATTTACGAATTCTGCTTCAAAAATAGTAATAGCTAATAAATAATTCGCGTACATAGTGTTTCAGATGTATACTTAATATATAAATCTTAAATATGAACTAAATTTAAATTTTATGAACATTAATGTTTTTAATTATATTCTTAGTAAACCTTCGAGTATTTCGGCAATTATATATATATGAATTTGCTAGTGATTCCCTCAAACTGTATTAGTCTTAGTTTTTGAGCCTTTTTGATTTAATTTAGCGTGTAACGATGGAGCCAACATATACAGTAACAGCCTGTGAATGTCCCACTGCTGGGCTAAGGCCTCCTAGCCAGGCCAGAAGAAGATTTTGGAGCTTATTCCACCACGCTGCTCCAATGCGGGTTGGTGGAACACACGTGATAAAAAAAATATGTTTATATATAAACGGATGTATATATGTTTGTCTTCTATGCGTTCCTAAAAAATAACGTACAGACACGGACACACGACTTCGGATCAAAAACGACGAAAAAAACATAATACCACGATGCATTTTCGAATAGCCATAACAATACGACGTATTTTTTTGTTATGACGCCATTAATCTTTAAAACTTATTATTTATAAACCTTTATTTTTCAGCTACCATATTGAGAATATCAAAGTTTACTAAGCGCAGACATTTAGAGTCACGATAGCTCCAAGTAACTCGATAAGGGATCATAACGTCTAAATGTCCCTAAAACTAAGACGTCGCTGCTTTCGGGAAACTGTCTGGGGCCAAGGGTGCGGTACTTAATTTAACATTATGCCACGAACCACGGCTGTCAATACGAATACTCAAAATAAATATAATATGGTATTTGACCATAAGAATAACATTAGACATGTTAGATGCAGATACATGTATTCGTATTAAATTCTCAATTAACGGTGCAGAAAACGACAAAATTTTGTAAATTCAGACGACATATTTATTTATTGAAATAGTTACACCATCAACTTATCACTGAGCACTTAAAATTAATAAACTAAAATAAATAATATTGCGAAGTGATGCGTCTTTGCAAAAAGCTGCAACTAAAAACTTGTAAATAAATTTAAATCAGTATATTAATAAACAAAAGGCCGTTTAACAAGAAAATACTAACAAAAAACAAATGTAAATTTCATAAGACTTTTGAATATAACCTTGACACATTTGACTTTCATAGAGACGGTGCAACGATGTCACGAATAACAAGAAACAAACAGCAAAGAAAAATAACTGTTTCAGAGGCGTTGAAGTTTTAAAACGTATTACGTAACAAGGTTCTCTACACGAACAAACAGACGCTCCATTAGTGCTAATTGTGTTAGCCGGTTATATGTTTACTTCAACATTCCTTGTTATACATCATGCACCTTGCAAAAGTTCATTAAGAAATTTAATAATACCTTAAACAACCAATACAATAAAATAAACACTAATAAAAAAAAACATCGTATACAAATTAAAAAAGGTTTTAAACCAACAAGGTCTTATACAATAGTATAAAGTAATCGTCATTTAATTTGTCAAGCAATAAATAGCTCAGTACATAAAGGCAAACACTTCCTACATTACGTGACGGCGGTCAGGTAACAGTACTAATATATTTACAGCGATATTTACTGTTTAGAAACAACTTTGGTAACACGACATACTATTTATTTGCTACAATGTACAAATTTAAAGAAAAATTTAATGATTATAGATTCAGTAACTATGCAAACTTTATATTACTTTGAATATAGAGAGATAAATTTAAGTAAGTTGATGCAACAAAGGAATGTGAGCAATAAAAAAATAAACACTCGTAAACTATACTATATACAGTAGATATAGGTATTTACATGTGTAAAGATTTATCTTACTTATTACATAAAAAGATCGATATATATATATATATATATATATATATATATATATATCGATCTAGAATGGACTAATCTTATCTTATTTACATAAAATAATTTAACGCTGTTTCAGTAACAGTAACAGTAACAGCCCGTGAATGTCCCACTGTTGGGCTCTCATAAAAAACATCTTTGATTATTACACCGTGGTGTTAAAGCGCCGGTTGGTGGCACACATGTAACATTACATCCGATTTAAGCATTTGTGGATTTAAATTTCAAATCCGCGATCTTCGTTTAAGTTTGATATGTGATGGGTAATCTTAATAATAATAATGAATTTACCGTAACAGCCTGTGAATGTCCCACTGCTGAGCTAAGGCCTCCTCTCCCGTTTGAGGAGAAGGCTTGGAGCTTATTCCACCACGCTGCTCCAATGCGGGTTGGTGGAATACACATGTCTAATTTCATTGAAATTATGCCACATGCAGGTTTCTTCACGATGTTTTCCCTTCACCGTCAAGCACGAGATGAATTATAATCACAAATTAAGCACATGATAATTCAGTGGTGCTTGCCCGGGTTTTGAACCCACGATCGTCGGTTAAGATTCACGCGTTCTAACCACTAGGCCATCTCGGCTGTTTCAATAATGTAATAATAAATCCTAAAGAGTGTATGTGTCAGTTTGTTAGTTCGTCCAGTCACGCACCAACTATGTAACGAATCGACGAGCTTTACACATAATATGTATAATTTGTTTGTTTTTTTGTTAAATTTTAATGCAGAAATAATGCACGAGAGCAAAACACGCGAAAATCTATTTACACATAATATAAACCCTCTTCTTTCTGTCTTAATCATATCTAAAAGATAGATTTCGGTTCATTGTATTGCGTTAGTTTTCTTAGAATTCATTCAACGCTTGTATTATATAAATGACAGTCTGTAAATGTTCCATTGCTAAGCAAGGACCTCATGTGCTGAAGGAGGTTATTGACTTCCTTTCACCGTCTTTCTGCAATGCAAGCTGACAAATATTCAGTAGATGTCTGGGTATTTTTATCGTCGCAAGTAATAAAGAATAGATAGTCATTGTTTCCAGTAGAAAAATTTTAGAGCTTTTCCCATCATGCGTTAAAGCGAGATGGTGGATAATACACTTTTTTTTTTTGGTTTGCTTATGATGTTCTCCTTCATTGCTAAACACGAAATTAATTATGATTATAAAATAAGTATGTACATGAAAACACAAATCCAGAATTGAACCTGCGATTTTCAATTGATAGCCACGTATTCTATCTATCCACGAAGTGCTTGGTACGATTAAAACTCGACACGACACTACTGAGTAGCATTTTCTGTATAAAAAATTTTCTCAATAGAAAGCTTAATTTGTATTACTTATAAAATAATATGTGTAAAGGATAACCAATACACACAGTATACATACAAACACATCAAATCCTTCACACACTTCTGCTTCATTACTTTAACTATGTAATGAAATAACATAATAAACATATCAGACCTATCAATTTCACTTTTACCGACACGTCGTTTATCAATATTTGGTTAATAAACGAATCGTACGACAAAAGAGCATAAATCGTATATGCTTTTGTTGTCATGAAAAATAGGATGCATTGCGATTTAAACATCCGCGTCATGATCCGGACGAAATGATTTATTCATGACGCATGCACACCTATCACGCAGATGACATCAACAATTGCTATCAAAACGTACATGAATAGTCCAATAGTCCGGTCTGAAATACCTTCGCACACAAATAATTGCGTAAAGATTCATATGCATGCAAACTTATTCATCAGCTCGCATGCGTCAATCGCCATAACTAGGAATGCAATGTTTGATTTGAAAATAGAATGCGCGAATAAAATTTTAAAACAACGTATTATACAACAATAATAAAAAATTTTCATGTTTTTATTTAAGGTGATATTTATCGAGAAATTGACGATATGTTTTTGGACGATGGTTTCATAATTGAACGGACGCGTCGAAGTCTAGACAAGGACGGACAACATGCCTCGATAAATATCATATGATACCTGAAGAGTCAGTAATTAGTACAGATAGAGATAATCACCTGTCATCCACCCCCAATCCACCAATCATATACCCTTGAAATTGGGTATGCAAAATTTCATACTGATCGGTTGAATAGTTAATACGTGAAAGCGTATCAAACAAATTCACTTTCGCATTTATATAAGTAGTTAGGATTATTGAATAGTGTTTTATTTTATCAATAGTATAAATCTAAATTAAGTTTAAATTTTAAAATGTATATAAAATTCTACCAACCATACAATTTTACTACGATTATTTCCGCCAATTCCATGTAGCAAGAAATATCAAACTTCTTTCGATTTGTAAAAAGTATAAAGGGAAAACTTTTCCAGCTGTCAAAATAGAAAATAGAAAGAAAAGCACGTATGCGGAAAAACGACAACGAACGAGACAAGTTTTTGCGTCGAAAACACGCAAAGTACGCAGAAGTTTTTGCTGCAAAAATAACCATTACCAGTCTGGAATATTCAGACAAACCACAGCTTTATCGCACACCTGGCTGTTAGTGGAGATCTAAAGTTAAATTACAACTTCACGACTAACTAAAACCTGTATTTTCATAAAAGACCAAAGCAAAGAAAGTTAGAATAAATTTACTTTAACTCAAAAGAAAAAGCGTTTGATTTAAAATCCTAATATAACAAATACACGTACGGAACGAAGTGCTTCGGATTTTATAAGCAACAAGTCAGTAATGTATCTGATAAATGCATTCAAGTTGACACCTACACGTCAACACTAGTATTATTCCAAAGAACTGCCCAGCCCATATTCGTTGTTGGCCTGTCATGATGATTGTCGTGTGTCACCATTGAACCAGAAATGGATGTAAGGGCGAGACCTACATACATTTATTACGACAATTTCAAAATAATAAGTGGATACATACTTAGCCGAGTTTTAGATTTATTCAAATAGTCTTTTTACGTATTTCAAACATAACAGAATATATTTTTTGTGAATCTATTAGGTACTAGTTGTCGCCCATTGATCGAAATTCATTTCTAAAAAAATAACACTACATTTTTTTGTAGGAAAAATGAGGCTTAGTTAAAGAAAACCTTCATCGTTATTATAACAATAAAAATTGAAATTAAATGTCAAAAAACAGGTTATTGGTTTTTAAATTTGACACGTGTGTTGATATTGGCAGTATTAACGCATTAAGTATTCAAAATTTGAAACCTAATGATCTCATATCATATGTGTCACCTCTTTTATACGTGACATTGGTCGAATATTATGCGCTCAAATAGCGTAGATACACGCCAGAAAAGGGAAAAAAGCCTTAACTATGAACATTGTATTTAATTAATTAGAATTTATAAAACACATGCTATATTTAAATTTTAGCTTTTACAATATATCTCTAATGCGCGCAATATGCTTAAAAAGATGTGCATAGTTTTCCTTCGTGTATTAATATTATCTATAACATTCAATTCATTACTATTATTAAGATTACCCATCACATATCAAACTTAAACGAAGATCGCGGATTTGAAATTTAAATCGACAAATTCTTAAATCGGATGTAATGTTACATGTGTGCCACCAACCGGCGCTTTAACACCACGGTGGAATAATCAAAGATGTTTTTTATGAGAGCCTAACAGTGGGACATTTACGGGCCACATTTATGCAGTTTCCGTATCAATAAATAAAAAAATGAATGGTCAAGAATAATGGTAAGTCCCAACTCGTATCACGTAACATTCTAATACATATTAGCCATACTTTACATAACTAATGCGCTGCCAAATACAGGATCTAAATTGCTTTGCGCCCTTGTGTTTGTAATTAAGCTGTCTCGCTCACACTTCATATCGAGCCACAGCTATATCAACCATCAATGTTTGGCGGCGGAATGATTGATGAACGGGTGGTACCTATGCATCATTACGTATTATACGGACATACATATCAACCAATAAAGTATAATATAAAAAAAATTAATCAAATTTTTGTATACTTTCAACATTACATGTCATGTAACTTTATCATTAGTTGTCCTGACATTTCTCCTGACTGACTAAAGCTATATTGATAGCTATCAACTCAATAATACAGTAGTATTTAGACTAGAATAGTGTCTAAAAAGCTGAAATTTAAAACTTAGGTTTATTTTGTAACGCAAGCATCCGCTAACATGGGATTATTGGATAGTTCGACTTAAAAAACGGTAGCTTTATATAAATTTTACCCGTATGAGCTCGGGATGAGCAGGTAGTAAAAACATACAAATTAAAATTGAAAATAACTGCAGTACATGTAAATCACGACCGCGTAGAATGGTGGCATTCTTGTCACCATTCTAAGCTAATATTGTTTGACAAATGAATTAATCTTAAATTACCATTTAATCATTATCATATTTCTAAGTTTGAAGATATATATCGGGGTAGTATAATAAAGTATTTAATCAAGTACATGAGTAGTTTCTCATAATTCAAGTTTTATTTATAAATTTCCTTATAAGTGTGCAACGCCAATAGATTCGTCCTGAGACAGGACCAAGTCCTGACTAATGTCGACGCCTGTCACGACCGTCTTTTATAACAATTTATTCCTTGAATCGTCATCCAGCAATTCCTCGTACGATGTGTTCGATGCATCTTCAATTTTATTGTTCAAGTGTCAACATGTTTTAAATATATGAAATTCTATTTTTTTGAATTCATATTATATTACTCTAACTAAAAATTCATACACTTTTCTTACTGGGAATTCAGAATGCATGTCAAAAACAAAATAGGGTTTGATTAAAATGCTAAATTAATCTTATTAAAATAAAATGTATGTTTATTTATTATATATTTTCATATGCTTAGATTATATTTATTCAAACCCAGACCACCGCTGAATGTCTTGCTTAAGCTGTTTATAATTCATCTCGTACTGGCGGTGAAGGAAAACATTGTGATGAAACCTACATCTATCGGATGCCACCACCAAACCTGTTGGAATACGCTCGAAACCTCGTCAAAAAGTTATGATGCCTTAATCCAGCAGAGATAATTACAGGCTGTTATTTATACATGTTTATACATTTATAGTAAAACTTTATACATATTTATACGTCGACGAAAACAGTTATGTTAAAATTGTACATGTAAGCACGTATAACATGAGTAGCGCTTGTCATTAGACGCGTCTCTAGACATTATAATAAGTGTACTTGCTACGGTAATTACCGCGACCCAAAATATAACGACTAAGGCATATCGTATTAATGCGTTATTTGAGTTTGCGTTGAAAAGTATTACTGCCTCTTAGCGGATCTCTTGGTAGCTACAGAAAATATCTTATTTTGGTCTTCTTTAACTAAGCTATTACAAAGACGCATATGTGTATTAGTTATTAAAATTATTAAATAGTACTGCATCCTTATTATAATAAAGTGCTATTTGTATGGATTATACGAAAAAAAATATTGTACACAAATATATATATATGTGAGGCATCTGATCAGACATTTTTTTCATTACCCTCAACAGCAATTTACTGTGACTGGTTGTTGCTGTGTTGCTGTTATCGGGTGTTTTAACATATATATAAATAATTTCGTAAATTATAAAAGATCAATATTTATAATATAGTTGAAAAATATTTGTATGTATTATGAAACTGGTGGTGACTAGGATTGACTGGTTGATAACCGATTGATCATCCTCTAATCTAAAGATTGGACCCACCAATTCTTATTTCGAATTCGTAGCGTGATGTCATATAGTTTACGATCTTTCTCAACAAACAGCTTATCCAACACGATTATTTTTTAAATCGTACTAATAGCTTCTTTGAATAGTACATTCAAGCACATGGCAAAATTATTGGCAGATGATGTAATAATGTTTTTTAATATAATAAATGAAAAATAATATTTTTATTTTTTATTTTGAGTAATTATTAAGAATTGAAGAAAATATTATTTATAAGTTGATTTTAAACATTCTTATGTATTTCCACATATACGTATTATTACATTGAGTAAGAAAAGAGTGTACGGCACTATATGCAAAACATTTAGATAAAACTATTGTCAAGTGTTACATTAAAAGAGATTACACACGTCGAAATATTAGTCACCTGGCAAAAAGAGAACCGTATATTTTTTCACAATAATATTACTCATAAATTCAGACTATTTATGACTCCGCTACACATATAACTCTATTTTTAACATTGATATAAAAGAATTTTTAAACAACCATGAAATAAGTGTAAACTTATGTAGGTAAATAGGCCTATAAACTCGTAGAAGACCGTTAAATAAATATAAAAATGGCCTAGCCTATTTTCCACTTGACGCTCTTAGATTAAAATCAAAAATAAATGTAGCGTTTGTTACGCAAATACGCATATGCGAAAGAAGAATAAAGAAATCAACTAAGTAAAAAAAACGTTCATATGTACACGCACAGAGACGCTCTTTCAAAAAACACAAAATTGTATTCAACGTTTTATCTTTTAATAATCGGAACGCTGACAATAATTATTATTAATAAGTTACAAATAAAAACGTTATAACTCTTACCTCATACCTTACAATGAAAAATGGATAAATATTTAGATCGTGTACTCATATTACATTTTTTCTTTAAAACTAGTATTGAAAAAAAAATGTATACTATAAATTTGTAACTATAGAAAAATTATTGTTTGTAAATCGAAACTTACCTGTAAAATATTCTTAAAAATAATTGAATGAAAAGCAAGAACTAGACTAAAATAAACGAATTTATTACAATCTTTATTATAACAAATATAATCCGCAATATCAAATATTTCCCGAAGCATTTATATTTAAATGTGCTTGATAAAACTAAAAGACATCATTTCGCCAGTGCAAGGCGACGACGGTCGAACGGACGGACCAATTTATCAGGCACCCGATTACGTACACTTCTAAGAACTGTTTGCACCGTATTTGTTCCGCAGTTTGCCGCTAACAAGGTTTGATCATCACTTTAAAATAATTCTATTTCTGATTTTTGAAAGTCTTGCTAAATAAGGAAAACAATCCGTTTTATTTGATTTTATTACATTAAGAATTTATAAGGAACGAGTTCTTTGTATTTATAGTTAGTATTATTACTAGGTGACCGTTCCGATTTAGTACGGGCACAGATCATATAATACTATACTAGTAAATGGTGTCCGTAAATTCATGTTACCCCTTCTATTTTTCCCTTAAAGTTTATTTCAAACAATCATTTTTAGCGGATGCTTTATAAAAAAATCTACGTTCCAAATTTTTACTTTCTAAGCTCGATTAATTTGGATATCCGTTGATAATACATTTCTGATCTGCTTAAAAAATAAAAGTTTAATACAAAAAACATTACAAATACAAAACAATTAACTTATGATGTTTATAAAGTAAATCAATACACATATGTACATCCTTAAACGTCACGATGTCGAGTCAATTCGCGTACACACATACACGTGATACATGTGTCAACAGGTATTTTCATCTTTGCTTACTACCAGCAACGTACAAGTAGATTGATAAGACATTGAACTGAAATGGCCTAGTTGATAAAATACATTAGGATTATATGCAGAATAAGAACCTATAATATTTTCTAAATTCTTGTATACATAATTGTTTAAGTATCAAAAGAAGCTTAATGACTACAAATAGAAGATACATAAGCTTAATATTAATAAAACCAATGACCATGTCAAAATTTAAAAAACACGACTGCCGTGCCAATACACGATCTAATAAGTAAGTAATGTATAACCAGTGTTTCGATAATATAAGGATTCTATTATACCATTATTTATCATACATTCAAATCTGTTTAGGCATATATAATTTATTTATTAATATTGTTTCACATACAACCAAAGCCTTTTTGAGTAGTCGTATAAAACAACACACGTCGATGACAAATTGTAGTAGGTATAAAAATACTTGCATTTGCTTGTTTGATAGTTAAGACTTAAGATAAGTTACATTTATATTTAATATAAAAAGGCAAGCAAAGCATATATTAATAAAATAAGTACTATGGATTTAAATTGTACATAAATCAAACAATGGTAGCACAAATTGCGCGTGACATAACTTTATGAAAGGTCAAACTTTATCAGAAGGCACTAAAACGAACGTGTAGATTGAATACTTACTTGCTAAATCACCTTCATTGACGTAAGCATGAATTGACGCGTATGGGTTTACCTGCAGATAACTGACGTCGATTAGCACGAATTTACGTGAACAATCTAAGAATGCGTTTAAACGTTGCCGGACACAAAACAATACGTTCACGTGGATTTTAAATGACACCCTTGATAAAAATTATTATCTTATACAATATCATGATGAGATTAATTGTTTTTAATGTCACCAAAACTCAGGCGTGTCTTTACAATGCAAACAATAAAGAAAAAAAACAAAAAGATTTTAACCATTTCATATATCGAACCTCAAAAGCATTCGAAAATCTATAAAATTATCTGTTATGTTGTGTTTTCTTAACAGAACATAAAATATTCTAATATCAGATGAATGTGCATCCGATATGATGACAACGACAAAGTCTCACATGTGGCAACATTTGAAATATAAGGTATGTATAAAGCTGCATCTACACAAAAGGAAAATGTGGCTCCCTTTATAAGCTGTCAACAAGTTTACAGTTGCAAATAACAAATTTTCATTAAAAACACACCTTAATAATTACGGTGACTACAAACTTCAGCCTTTTCATGTTAATGAAAATATTTAATTATATATTATACGATATTAACCATAAAAGATCGTAAAATCAAAAAACGCTAAAAGGCTTTAATATTTAAGGATAAAAATTTATATTTAAAAACATTAAACCACGTTATGCCATTACATTGAGCAACAAACGCCTGTTATATTATAAAAGCTCATTAATCACAATTAATCTCGTAATAATAAGGTGAATTTAGCTCATAATAAATGTATCAAGGAATCGTTATCTTTACATTAGGTTTCAACAAACAGGTTAATCTCTTCCGCTCCAGAATACCATCTGAATGGCGCCTTTTATCATTTTATACTTGACGGGTTTACGTGTGAGCGAATATCAAATACCATTTAATATGAATTTCGCTCTCAGTACGAAAATGAGTTATGTGTAAGGGTCACTCTGAATTTATTCTTCACGTTCCTTATATTAAATAAACCGTCGGATGATTTATCATTTTTATAGATGGTTCGTTTGGCAAGTATTGTAGTAAAGTACATATCTAATAATTTAATTAAAGTTTTCTTACAGCTTCTATTTTCTAGGTGGTAGGGCTTTGTGCAAGCCCGTCTGGGTAGGGACCACCCAGTCAGTGAGATATTCTACCGCCAAACAGCAGCAGCAGCAGGCTCAAGGGACATAATGTCTTCGTTGCCAAGGTTGGTGGCGCATTGGCGATGACAAGCATGGTTACTACTTCTTACATCGCCACATGTCTATGAGCATGGTGACCTCTTAACATCTGGCACATGGTGGCACATTTGCTCGTCCGCCTAGGTAGGCGGATTTTATGTTATAGGTATAACATAAAAATCCGATAGACGGCAATCCACACGACTGGAAGGACTTTAGGTGCAGGACCAACGGATTTACGTGCTTTTCGAGCCAAGGGAGTGTACACTCTTCCAACTTCCAAACTCTGGGCTACTACTGAGGAACTTCGATCGAGAAAAACCCGATAATTTTAATTGACCCAAAACCAGGACCTCAAGATCTACGTGCTTATATCTAGTCAATATACTAACGAGGCAGTCAAGTAAACATTATTATGAAAGTAAAAGTAATCTTTTAAAGAATTCTAAGCATTCTCACTTACGTGAAAACGGAAATCTCAATTTTTAATCCTCTCATTAAACAAAAGTCAAATATTTTATCCTTAGTGGATATAATTTCATATTAAGCAATGTTCTCATATAACATGACATCATTTCAACCGTAACTGTAACAGCCTGTGAATGTCCCACTGCTGGGCTAAAAGCCTCCTCTCCTCTTTTTGAGGAGAAGGTTTGGAGCTTATTCCACCACGCTGCTCCAATGCGGGTTGGTAGAATTCACATGTGGCAGAATTTCAGTGAAATTAGACACATGCAGGTTTCCTCACGATGTTTTCCTTCACCGTAAAGCACGAGATGAATTATAATCACAAATTAAGCACATGAAAATTCAGTGGTGCTTGCCCGGGTTTGAACCCACGATCATCGGTTAAGATTCACGCGTTCTTACCATTTCAAACAAAGAAAATATCCAAAATAAATTTATTTAAGGATTTTAAAACTTAAATGTTTATTTTTCATTTAACCATCAAGTCTGTTATCGACAAGCTAATCAGGATAGATTAAAACTATTTGTGAGTAACACTTGTTAATATTTACTAATGACAGTTTTAAAGATAACGTTTCTAAGGATATACTTTATATGAGTATCAAATATATATGCGTTGTCTTCTTTCGAATGCTATATTAGTTATGAAAGAAAGAGAGAAACCAATGTGTAATTCATTTGCTCTGCAACATTTAATAATTAGGCCGTTAGTTAATAACCTAATTTATAGGAATAGTTGATTAAAAACGAACAATCAGTCTCTTTGACTTTTAGTAGAAGCCAGTATTTAAAATAAATAATATTTATATATAAACAGATAAATAAAATTGAAGTTTCTATTTTAAAGTAGCACCTCTTTTTAAGTCAAAATGGCTATTTTACAGATATATTACGATTCCTTTTATCTTAGACAACCTAATAATTTAAATATTTTATATGTAAAATTCAAATACGGATTATGTACTTACGTTAAAATGGTAGATGTTGAAGGATTTTAATCCCAAACTTCAGTTTCCACACTAACGAAGCCGCGGGTTTTGCTAGTAGAAAATAAAATGACGTTTCGTAAATCACATGATACATGCATACTAATCAAATTCGACAAATTTAGACGAAATGCATTCAATAATCATCGATCCGGTTCCTATATTCGTATTCGTTAGCGATTTTGATACGTAGAATTGACAATTGCCAGTCAAATGAATCAAATGACATACCATTTCAACGAGAGACTTTGATGTCTAAGTGGTTATCGAAAATGTTTTAAATAAACCTACCAAAATATCCTTGAGATGAATTCTAATAGATTAAACGAAAAGACAAAACAATCGTCTATGTCATTTTCTATTCGTCAATCATTGTCGTGTCACGTCAAAGGCAGATATAATTTTCTTACAATTCATTTTGTTCTACTTCTAGAGACGATTTCGTTGATCGGAATTTACATATAAGGATTTAATATAACACACAGTTACTCTTCAGTTAAACTTCTTTAAAAAAAAAACGAAAAATGTAATTGGCCGTGAATTATTTAGAATTAATTCTAATAAAATAGTTTGTTGATAACATAAATAAATACAAGTAACAGCAAACGACCATTTCAAAGGATGGATTAGAGTCAAAGGCACGCCCAAGTCGCAAGGGATACCAGCACTACATTCTCATTACTTTGACACTTTATTAAATTACAAGTATTGGTAGAGAAAGTCCAGAGCTAAGAGATATTAAGAAATCTTAAGCCCTAGATAATACTTCCTAAGAGATAAATTAACTATTGAAAGTTAATTGTAAATAACGACATTTTAATTAAATGCTTCTGATTTAATATTTCAAATTTCAATAACATAGTAATTATAAGAATAAATACCAACTTATATTAAAGAATAATAATATACTATAAAGAAATAAGTTGAAATCAATCTATTTATGAATCGTTTTAATATTTCTTTATTACAAATATATTTTTTTTAAATAAATATTTATTTAAAAAATAAATCATCAAAGTTTTACATTGTCTTTATATATATAACTGAAACTGCTAAATCTACGTAAAGCTGAAACTATAAAACATAGACTTAAAGAGACTTCCGTTTCATACTCTAGAGTAAATTTTTTCATCAAATAAATATTGCGAAATTTTTATTTGACATCGTAAGTAAGATCACCGAGAACAATCATAATTTCAATATACAAACATATTTACTTTAATTGCTTATTTAATGGTTAATAATTATAATATAAGCTAAACATGTACAATATATTACAGAAAGTTATAGCATTGATATGGATTTATGCAAGATTGGATTGATAACCACCCCCTTCCTCCCAATTGTTCTATCAACAAAAAGTGTTCCGGTTTATAGTATGAACGAGTCAGCATTGTTACTGGCTCAAGAATCATAACATCTTAGAACCTGTGGCTGACGGTGTTAGCGGCGCCATTGTCTATGGGAGAAGGCACTTTGTCTCTCCGCCTTCCAAAAAAAAAACCTATTCACTAACTATTTATTGTCAAACATATTACCGATTATAAACAAGTACCAATTTTTTTTTTTTTATAGAATAGGAAGGCGGACGAGCATATGGGCCACCTGATGGTAAGTGGTCACCAAACGCCCTTAGACATTGGCATTGTACGAAATGTCAACCATTCGCTTACATAGCCAATGCGCCACCAACCTTGGGAACTAAGATTTTATGTCCCTTGTGCCTGTAATTACACTGGCTCACTCACCCTTCAAACCGGAATACAATAATACCAAGTACTGCTGTTTTGCGGTAGAATATCTGATGAGATATTAAGTCATATCAACGTTCAGTTGATTATTGCCACGACGCATGAGTCATTTGCTAAAGCTACACGTCACAATTGCTTTGATAACCGATGGCGGCCGCCTCATGGCCGCTATCTGTTTAACTAAAGTGTCATTCTGATTACGTTGTTATAATTTTGTATTGATGTTTAATTTGTTTGTTAGATAAATAATCGTTATATACACATTAATGTGTATAAATATTAAATTAAAATATTTTATAAACGTTTCTGTAATTATCCTATTTTTTTTTAATATTCATAGACAATAATTTTAAAAATGGATAATTTACAAAGATTGATTAGCGAAGTCGCGGGGCTGATTTTAACAAATAATTCATAAATTTATAACGGCAACATAATCTGATCTCTAATAGACAGATAAAATTTGAGCGAATACAGGTTGTGTTTTAATGCATCTTTAATTTGCATACATCACACTACACTCGCTTGCCATGAATACGTTGATAGTACTGTGTTGGAAACAGTCATACAATTACAAACAACATCTCTACAAAGTCAACTCTATCGGATTACGATGACATACGAACAAAGGGGTGCAAGGAATTGGCCATTATGTAAATGGTCATGGTCAAAACACCCAAAACTTACCATTTATCAGACTATCCATACAATATTAATCCATTTTATTTAAATATTATAATAACACGCTATCAAAACAACAAATCGCGCTTAGTACTAGACAGTTTTCACGTGTCTCGTAAACATGTATGGTACGTTAACATTCCCAATTAGCATAAGCCTCATACATCAGTCTTAGTTTAGAGGGCATTGACACTCTAAAAGCAATACATGTGTGTCCAAAACACAAAATGTGTCCCTGTATGTTTGTCTGTATATGTGCACGTATGTTCGCATGCTTGTATTATATATGTATGTACGTATGTATGTATCTGCGCCTGTGTATGTTTGTATATGTGGTGGACGCCACATGTTCAAAGCCAATTTAATATTTATTGTTTTATAAGAAATAGGTTGATTATTATATAAGTAACGACATTGGACTTTAACAGTGTAATACAAAGTGAATCTGTTTTTGCACATACACTCTTGTATGTCCTGTGCAATAGCCTTAAGCCTTTAAAATTCCCGCCACAGCCAATATTCGATTTGACTTTAACGCTTTTTACGTGTATATTAAAAAAATAGATTAATAGATAGTTTATTAAAACGTTTAATTAAGTTAAGAATAATCTGTGCTTTTAAAAAAATATATATCTTTAACAAAGAACATTTAAATTTCGCTATAAATTTAATAATCCATAATATAACGTATTTATGCATAAAACTTAAAATGGTCTTACTAATCGATTTATTTAAAGCATCAGCTAATCTTCGCTCAACTCAGTAGATTGAACACTCAACTTTTTTTATTCTTAGTAATTTACCTTTTAAATTATAATATGCTGGATTAAGGCTGTAATTTATATAATTAGATAATTTATAATTTCTAATTTTACATTTTTCTCATAAGTATAAGTTATAGACGAAATATGAATATATCATAATAACCAGTCGTGTTTAAATCCTCAAATCGTACCGCGTTTAATATTTAAGAATTTTAAATCATAAATGTGAAATCTAATTTGTAACATTTTTTAAGTTTTAAACTCTTTATCACAAAGCTCAGTGGTTAGAACACGTCAATCCTAGTATTAACTTAATTTAAAAATTCTGCTACACGTGTATCTCCCGACCCGCATCGAAGCATCGTGGTGAACTAAGCTTCAAATATTCTCTTTAAAAGGTGAATATGCCTTTGCTTTATTTTTCATTTACAATCTATTACTTAACTCTTTATATTGCATTCATTAATTTACTATTAACTAATATAAAAATGATTATGTCGAGCTAAGAGCTAGTATGTACCTACTACAGAACTAATATCTTTTACTCTTCCATCAAAAATTTTCATTACGACTTTTATAATATGATAAAGGTATTGTTGTTGAAGCGTTGAAGGTATATTATAATAATAATATTAGAATGTCTGCCTCATTGGTCAAGTGGTTAGGTTAAAATGTTGCAGATATTGAGGTTGAACGTCGAGGCTCAAAAATCTAAGGTTCAACCAATAAAAAGTTGCAACCAAACGTTAGCGCGCCATTGTAAAGCACTATCAGACCTGCGCATGATCATTTTCCAGCGTTGAATTGCCGATCCATCGCACATAAAGAGTGGCGTAATGGAGGTGCACTTGTCTTTGCGCTTGTGCAATATAATAAACCTCAATTTTTTCTGGACTGTTAAGAATGAATGAATGAATTAATGAATGACTCTTAAGAATGTCAATATCATACAATACTTATATAGACAATTTTAATTATTAAAATAAATATATCCCTCAAAATAAATTATTTGGACGCTGAGGTCTGCCCTCAACCACAACATTACAATCTTACTTATATTGAATTCACCTTTATCTATAAAAAAAAATAAAATTTACGTTATACTTGAATTCATTATAATCATATTACTAAGGTAAGATAAAAGCACGGATTTATGGATCAATAATGTCAGTACCGGATTCTAATTAATTCTTGGCATATCCAAAATTAGCACAAAGGTTTCGTGAGAGAGGGTGCTTTGATTGTTCCAGAATATATAAGAATATTCTCTTCTTTGATAAATGTTCAACGTCTTCAAGTAATACAACCATTTTAATGAATAATATTAGGGATATTTATAGCGATTATCTTAACAAAGTGTAAAATATAAACGGTAGCAAAATGAAATATTTTATGACGCGTTATAACTGAAATAATTAGCAATTTCTGTTGACGTTTTTACCACGTGTTGTGATTATAACACAAAATTTTCCTTAAGTGGAGCGAATAAGATTCTTAGCAAGTTCTTCGAAGTTTTGTAAAAAGTCACTTACTCGTGAAATGTTCAAAGCCAAATTACAGTGATACACTTTTTTGATGCGTGAATTGTTTAAATGTTATGATGAATTTTTGTTATAATCAACGTTGTTTATCACTTTCTGACATATCAAGATTGTATTCTGCGGCGAGATTCGAGTTTGTTCTTACAGAAAAAAACTACTGACGTCACACTTTTTTCTCTTTTTACATAAACCAGTCAGTTAATATTGTTAAAAGAATTATGATTTCTATTTGTATGTGCTTACATAGAACAATCATATATCAGTTTTTATACAGAAACATAATATAATATGAGGAATATTAAATATTTCCTTAAATAAATAATGTTTTATTTTTATATGTTATAATTCGATACACTCTAATCGCAAATTTAATTATTAAGAAGTTAAATTTAAAACATAAACATAAATGACAAAACTAAACATTAGATTTGTTTGCGTTTATATTAAGAAGCAAATTGCGGTGTTGCTACAATATAAAAATGTAATTAACGAACCCGCAAAACTGGATTTTAAGCAATATACTTATTTTTCCCACAGCCACAATGTGTCGCTCAGATAATGTTCATAGTCAAAAAAGGGAATGGAATTTTTAACGTCCTTATCTCAAAAGAGGAACAAACAATATAGAAAAGGAACCAGTTCTCCCGCCTCATGCTCTCTTTCCCTTTTAAACTCTGCATTCAATACAAAAACGCTAAGCATACTTGACTCGTTAAATGCAAAAAATAGTACAAACTGATTACAATCTTAATACAATATCCTTAGCACTACAAAATATTAGTTTTTCAATTAATGTAACTGTATGAAGAACATATGCAATAAAATAATAATAAAATTTTTCACTAACATTTGTGGTTCATAAAATTAAGTAAGTAATAGTATCGATTTTCATGTTTTAAGAAATGATAAATATAACAAAAACTTTAGTTCAATTTCATTGTCACACGGTTTTGATTCTAATTAACATAAATATCGCATTATGTTTAATAATTTTTGTCAAAAAAATTACAGTATTGCAAGTAGAAAAATTAGTTTTTGAGATATTACGAAATATTGAGATCGCTGGTGGTTAAGTAGTATTATTACAATATATTTATTTTACTATTTAAAATAAAAACATATAATAAATCTTTATTGATTCCAGCATAGTACTCATCTTGATAAGGTAAAGCAATAATCGGAATAACAGCGAAGAAAATACAAAAGCTATATATTATATTGGCAATAAATGTACTGGCATAACCCTCCATAACGAATGAAACTATCTATGTGTCCGCAAATGTCACTCATAAAATATTGCACAGCAGACGACAATATGGTATTGAATATTGTTAAATATAATCCTTGTGTATATATAAATAAGGTCTATAAATGTAAATTTCCACGTTTCAATGTGTACTTTGCAGCGTTATCTACAGTCGGTCTCGGTCACTACACAAATGTAGGACGTGTCTCTTCATGACAAGGGTCGTCGAGTCACAGCCCTCGCATGAAGCCAGTAGGGACGCGACGAGAATAGAAAGAAAAAACATACGTAACGTTATACGTATTAATATGAAACAACTAACCTAATGTTCAGAAGTCTGACTGAAATTTTGAATTATTTCATGTGCGATTATGGTTTGAGTTGGATGATAGGCTGTTAAAAGAAAACTCACAAATAAACATTTTGTGAGTATTTTACTTATTACCTGAGTTCAAATCCTGAGTCAGTTTTATAATACGTTAGTGTTTAATTCCGTGCCTCCGATATCACATATATCCGCAGGGCCAAGCTGCGTGTGAACTCTTTTCGGTCGTGACACATTTGCCGTCCTATCGGGTGTGAGTTACCTACTGTAAGTTTTTATTATTATTTCACTAAAAAGTATTTAAATAAAGAATTATTTTTTTACCCTTTAGACTTGTATATGAGTTTAATTATTTTTTTAAATAAAATGTATTCTTTATTTTAAAATAATAGTTGCTATATGATGCATAAATAATAGACACAAAGACATTATTAAAATAAACTAGCCTGTGTGTGAATTGGTTTCTCCATTCCAAAAACTCATTTCAACGAAACACGAAAAAAAGATTCATCTACTCGTAATTTTTTTTTATTTATATCATAAACTCAACTTTTCGTTCACCGATAATTTCATCAGTTATACAAAATTAAGGTTTTGTTGTAATTATAAATATAATGACGTGCAAACGGGAAACGAAGTTTTGTCTCTGGGTCGATAAAAAACGTGTATTCTAAATAAGGTTTTGTTTACAGAGACAGTATATTTTGAAAATATCATCATTATATAAAGCATTGCAACGATGGTATCTTAGCCTGGAATAGTTTTCCAGACATGATCTTTCGGCCTTCAGTACCCAACTTTTCAAGTCGGAATATCTCAAGTCTTGTTCAACGACCTTCTGTGTGTGAATGCGTCTGTATCTGTCGCCGCCTGGGCAAACTTTCAGTAAGCATTTAGCACTATCTTAATCTTACTGCTTTTATGGTTCTAACAACATTAAGTGATCTAATAATCGCATAAAATTTACTATACATTTGGTATATTTTTATTTACTTTTTTTAGATATATACATGTCAGAAAAGATCTAATAATAATATTATGCAAATAATATAACTTTTAAACCATAAAGTACACTATTTAAATTTAAAACACGGTATGTGTTTTTTATGATTATTTTTATATTGGTGAATTTGTACTATTTTTTATCTTATTATACTTAAAAAATGTGTTTAGATTTTTTTAAGGAAAGGAATTTCAACAAAGGAATCACGTTTAATTTCATTTCATTTCCATAGATTATGCTCAAAATATGGTATTTAATATTTATGCTTTAACACATGGACTCACGTATAGCCTTAGTCAAAATGTAATGATAATTATGAATCTTTACAATTCAATATAACTTGGTAGATAGGATGTTATAGAAAAGAACATAAATTATTTATTTATTTATTATAATATCAATACCAACAAGAAGTACACTAATAAATACAATTGAGTCTTTAAACATGACGTTATACAAATCAAGTGTCTCCTAAATTATAGATGTTGCAAAATATATCAACATATCGAGTTAACAAAAATAATAATTTTAAAAATTAAAATATTTATAATAAATAGAAAAAATATTAGCAACTAAATTATTTTCAATTTTAATTAAATTATTTATTTTTTTTATTTTAGAAATAATTTATTTTTAATTTTAGGAAATACAGGCTACATTTTGATTTATAGCTATTATGTTGCACATTATATTCGACCATTGATTTAATATTTGTTTGTATATGCTTTAATCGCATGGAACTTTATTTTTTGTATCCTTAAATCTTTAAATCTAAATTTAATAGGTTTATAGCTCATTTAATTGGGTTGCTACTCAACTTCGATTATATAAATATATCAGAATTTCATCCGACACGTGCAACATGAAAATGAAATGAGTTCTAAACACAAATTACGCTTACACAAACCGAGTGGCTTTTACGAAGTGACAAATCATAAGATATAAACTCAAAAAGGATTTGTATAAAAAATAAAACTATATGGTTACAACTAAACGTTACTGACATTCGAAATGACTACCTTTAATCCTTCACGGTTCTGACGGAACAAGCTCCGGTTATGTAATCGTCATGGCAAACCATTAGGACTCTTCACTGCGACTTGACATGGCCTATTTTTGTGCGAAATCGACATTTCAGCGCTTTGAAATGATCGCGGACAGGTTCCGCTTTGAATTACTCTTTTTGAATATTAAATCAAAACATACGTACCATACTTGAAACAGCTGAATGTGTTTTTATTTTTATTTACCAAAGAGTACTTCAGCGGATAGAACAGAATCGGTTGCTTTTTCAAGTGTCAATTATGTATTTACAATCTGCCTGACAGATAAAATATATATACATCTATTTTGTACGATTTAGACCGTATAGACCTAGACCGTCACTAAGCCATTTCCTCTGCCTAAGGGCAGGCTGCCTAATCAAAATAATGCTGCCTAGAAGAGGTTGCTCTTTGTAATATATATTATTTTGTTTTATATCCTGTTTACTACAACTGTTTTGTTTTGGCGTGTATTATCATTATCATAAAACCTCGTATGCGGGTCGCATAGAAATTTTAAATAATATGAAAAATGAAAGATTTTCCCTGCGTCAGGTTCCCTATAATTTATACTTCGCTAGGTGGCCTGCATATAATTGCGCTATTGAACTTAAATTGTTCCTCCATCCTTACAGATTGTTGTTCATGTATTTGTTTACTTGAAATTAGAACTTTTCTTATAGTTAATCTTAAGGGAATTGTAAAGGAACGCTTGTGTGCAAAAGGTTATTATAAAATTAGTGAGTTCATGGGTTCGCCGGCTATTTCTTTGTTATATTTAAAATTTGTAAACAATCACAAAATCTGATCAGAAAAAATGAAATCCGCTGAATTTTATTCACCGGTTCTTCTCAGGTTAGGTCTTCTTTTCTGAGCAAGTGATAGTTTAAGTATTGTAATGTTTCTTCATTGAAAAAAGGATTTTGAGTTTTGATTTAATTTTTTTCACTGCAGGGCAAATGCCTCCTCGTCTCTTAAGTAAGCTTATCCCATTACGCTATTGGCTATTGGTTGTGGACATTTTAAAGATACGTTTGTTAAGAGTGATCCTATGTCCTATCTGAATATGTTCAATTATTTTTAAAGGCAAACGTGCACATGGGGACAAAAATAAATAGTCGCCCTTGACGAAATACCGTAACCGTAACCGTAACAGCCTGTGAATGTCCCACTGCTGGGCTAAAGGCCTCCTCTCCTCTTTTTTGAGGAGAAGGTTTGGAGCTTATTCCACCACGCTGCTCCAATGCGGGTTGGTAGAATTCCAATGCGGGTTGGTAGAATAAAATACACCAATACTAAAACAAGTCAAAGCCAATCTCACTCCGTCAATGTGTCGCCAACTCCCATGGTTACTCATAAATGTTGTCATGTGTGTAATTAGGCTGACTCACTCACAAATAATACAAAGTATTGATGTTTAGCGGTTGAATAAATGATTAGTGGGTGGTACCGACCATTAGCATTCTATACACTCAAACACAACTCTACCATCGATAAAATATATTATATATATATATATATATATATATATATATATATATATATATATATATAAGTATGCTCAGCCGAGATGCATTGCAATTGCGAAATTGCAATGCAATGCCAGTTCAAACCGGGGCAAGCGCCACTGTTTGAACTGGCATTCTCCTCAGCTCCAAGCAATCTCCTTTAAAGGGGAGGTCTACTTTATAGGCCTTCACTTTGCTTTATATTTTTTAAACAGTAATACTGTGAAGTGGACAAATTCGCAAACAAAAAAATCTGTTTTATAGAGAAGTATAAAGAAAAACACATAAACACAAGATTTTATTTTTTATAGACCAATATATCTTAAGTCATTCATAATTTATTTGATCCGATTGCGATTTCTGGTTCACGAGTAAATGGTAACTAAAATAGATTCATCTGCTAATATTACCCATTAAATTCTTTAAACTTTATTGACAGTACACAAAAAGCACATTAAATCGAGTCTAGAGTGAGACGTAAAGTGTGAAATAATGTTTAAATTAGTAGTGCAGTCTTTAGTAATCCTAATATATTTTCGCTCTTTTCAGTTTTATGATCATTAATTAATTTATGAAGATGTTAAATCTTCGACATCGCCACGAAATATAAACCGATTTTATCTATCATATTATATCGTACTTGTATGTCATATTTTATAACACCGTTTATAATTTTTTATGCAATCAATCTAATAGGCTTGCACAAAACCAGAATATTTTTTTTAGTGTTAAGTAGATATTTTATATATTACTAGCAAAACCTCATAAACTTTGTCTTCCCTGTGTTTACTATTACTATATATGAACTATTAATCTTCATGACGACCGTTTGTACGATATAAAAGTTGATTTGCAGTTCATGAGTTACAACAAAGTGGATAGTACAAAAACCTTCATGGTGTAATACATTAAAGTGTCAACTTCAAGCTAGCTCGGCCAAACGGTGCCAAAATCTACAAATCTCTAACAGAACCAAAATACATTTTATATACATATAAGTCACGAAATTTTATCAAAAGAGTTCGAAAAACGATTACAATAGACCTTCAACTTACAAAATCTACCCTCATTTACCTGATACGTCATTTATAAAGATACCAAACAAATGCTAATACCATCTTAATTTGAGGCGTATTTCCGCGGGTTGTATTTCCGACCTAGCTAAATGCCTTTATTCGAATCTGAATGTCACCGCTTTATAATTTATGAGTCGGGGAGCTTACGGTTGTTCATAGCAGTGAGTTATTGTCCCATCGAACGCGCCCTCTATAATTTAGAACGTTTCGGAATTTGCCAATGTACAGCCGAGGTAAATGATGCGGAATCGGTTTAACGAATTCCCCTACGAAGCGGTGTAATTTTATTGAAACGAAAGGTATTATCAAAAGTTTTAGCCTAGCTGTTATAATTATTATACAGTAACAGTAACAGCCTGTTAATATCCCACTGCTGGGATAAGGCCTCCTCTCCCTTTTGAGGAGAAGGCTTGGAGCTTATTCCACCACGCTGCTCCAATGCGGGTTGGTATACTACACATGTGGTATAATTTCAATGAAATTAGACACATGCAGGTTTTCTCACGATGTTTTCCTTCACCGTCAAGCACGAGATGATTTATAAACACAAATTAAGCACATGAAAATTCAGTGGTGCCTGCCCGGTTTTGAACCCACGGTCATCGGTTAAGATTCACGCGTTCTAACCGCTAGGCCATCTCGGCGTATAAAATTATTGTAATGGTATAAAAACTATTTTTGAACTTTCCGTGAACGATACAGCGACGGGTAGTTTGAGCCATTATTTCGTACTAAAGTCTTATTAGAATAATCCGTTAATGCCCCAATAATAATATAGAGTATGTGCTGTTAAAGAGGATTCAGATAATAATCCACGACACTTTGAGCGAGCTGACTGCTGACATTAAAAGCAAAATATTTTGACAATTAATTGTTATACCAAACGTGATTAAGGTTTACGACTCGAACAATCACATATTAATATAAGCAATATATAATAGTTTCGTTAACATTTAGGCAAAATAATTTTCCATATGAATGGATGTATCAAATCAAAATATTTATCAATTTAATGTAGTCATCGATGCGATAAATAAATACATGTGAAAGCGAGCGTCTAATTTGAATTCGCGCTAACCACAAACTGAATTAGTTACATTTGCTTGCTTAATTGAACGTTTTATTCATTATTAAATTTCGCCCGCATATTGGGGGGAGCAGTTGTTAGGTATAAAAAAGAACGTCCTTACTAGGGGTTCAAACTTGCTTCATACCAAATTTGATCAAAATCGATTCTGTAGTTTATCCGTGAAAGCGTAACAGACCAACAGACAGACATTCATAATATCATTATAGATTTAGCCACAATCCACCACCATTACGCATTTTACTATCGGGCAGAACGCAATTTTATCTTTAAAGATATGAAAAGTCATTAAACTTTGTAATTATGGTTAATATTCCCGGTTTTCTTAGACAGTGCCTATATAAAGTTTATGAGTTTTTAATTTTAATGTTACTTAAACATTAATGGCGCATTAATAGATAGAAGTGAACGCGGTTTCGTACAAATTGGATTTTAATTAACTGCAATCAATATATTTATATAATTAAGTGTCATTGTTTCGTGTGTAAATTAAAGTTTAATTACGATAAAATAAAAAATATTATAAAAAACTAAGTATCTATTTTACACTTATGAAGATTTAAAGTCACTGCTTTTAAGTGTCTCACTGTTGGGCAAAGCCCTCTTGATGGTATGTTTTATATGATTATACCACCACACTATATGATATATGTAGACATATACAACAGTGTATCTGTTGTCAAAATTTTCTTCGAAGTTAAAAACATTATATAAAATAAGTCTCGCTACTATATAGTTCATATATTATGTTAGCTCTAGCTATTTCCATAATAACCGATTAAAATAAAATACTTTCACAAAATATACTCAAATGACGCCAGAGGCGGGTCAGACTAGTGTAGTAATTGCGGTATTAATTACCCGTTATTGTAAAATTTAATTGCAATACCTGATACTTCATAAAAGTGATTATTTTAAAATTAAACACATAGAACGAAGCAAATAAATATTATTACATTGAATATGATCATATTCAACTATCTGATTTTGAAATATAAATGCTAAAATTGTATTGACCAACTAACCGTCCGCTTGTTACTTTATAACTTATTGTTCCTAAGCCACCGGACCGATACTAATCTACTACTACGAAGTACTACTAATACGAAGAGGTAGTATAGCCGAAGTATATAAATAAACCTTAAGTAAGTGAATTTTTGACGTGAATGGAGTCACGAGCAACAGCCATATAATAATTTAGGTAACAGTCTGTTAATGTCCCACTGCTGTGCTAAGGCCTCCTCTCCCTTTTGAGAAGAAGGTTTGGAGCTTATTCCACCGCGCTGTTCCAATGCGGGTTGGTAGAATACACTTGTGGCATAATTTCAATGAAATTGGACACATGCAGGTTTCCTCACGATGTTTTCCTTCACCGTCAAGCACAAGATGAATTATAAACACAAATTAAGTACATGAAAATTTAGTAGTGCTCCCCTGAGTTTGAACCCACGATCATCGGTTAAGATTTACGCGTTCTAACCACTAGGCCATCTCGGTGTTAAAATTAAGGTAACGTTTAGTAATTAAAAAACCTTAAGTAGTAAGCCAAATAGTGATAATATATTCTAGTATTCCATGTTGTTAGAAATTAAATTATAAATTTTAATATTAAAACAATCGTTCGTTAAAATAATCCATTGAATAATATTTGTTTGATTGATTATTCAACACTGGACATTAAATATAAATCCTTATCCGTAAACTTCGGTACAATTTATTAGCACTAATATATATCATTAATGGAAGCAAGTTTGATACAACTTTAATAAAGTTTTCAGATATAAACGTTGGAGTTGAGATCTACAGCTAAGCCGTAAACTCATTATTGTCAAGACGGAATATCATGGTCTGTCATCGTAATCGTACATAAGAACAGTTAAATAAATGTAATTTCATTTTATAATATAATTTCAAACAATTTTAATGTTGATATCAAAATTATTTTTCATCTTCAAAGTCGTATAAGGTTGCGTTCAGCTTTAAAGAGCCTTTTAATTTTTATTTGATTAAAATACAAAATTGAAAGTTAAAATGTCCCAGTGGTTAGAACACGTTAATTGTAATGAAATTGCGGGTTCAAACCCGAGCAAGCACCTCTGAATTTTTGATGTGCTTAATTTGTTTTTATAATACATCTCGTGCTCAGCGGGGAAGGAAAACATCACGAGGAAACTTGCATGTTAGGTGGTAGACATAGCCCAGTGGGCCATATTTAGGCTGTTAACTTTGTAAACTAAAAGTTGTTACTTTTAGTTCCCTTTTTTATAGTACAATAGACTTAATAGTGACTTTGCAAAATCTATTGGTTAAAATAGATTTTTTTAATAAAAATATGATAAATATCACATATTGTCTGTCATACTACCATATTCTACCATATGCTACAGATTAAATATTACAAAAATAAATAACGATAACGAATATCAACGTAACTGTAATAGCTCTCGCACATATTATAATTTTTTATAAAGACATTAAATAACTTCAAGACTTTAAATACATAAGTCAAAAGGGGTTCCTCGAAGATTTTGAACAATTAATTGAACGTCGTTTGCAAAATCGTCTTTATTATAAAAAAGTTAATTTACTTAATTCGAGCGCTCTACATTTCGACAGTCAGATTCTTTTGCCAGCCCACTGATTACAAAAAGCTCCGCTTTTTCACGTCCCAACAATTTATTTGTTAATTTATTTGCATCAAATCTTCAAACAAACGCACTGAATAAAAATAGAATGTATATTTTTTAATTAGTTTCGTTAAATATTTTGAACTTAATAGACAATGTCACATTCATTATTGATTCTTAAATCACATAGACAGGCAGCAATATATCTACTAATAAACATGTCTAGTATATTGTTCATTGTTTAATTGAATATATATATATATATATATATATATATATATATATATATATATATTTAGATTTAGTATTATTTGTTAAAAAATAATTTACTTTGCAATTCAATTGAAACTGTAAATAAGGAATCGTAAACTGACATCTCTTTTGTGTGTAAGAAAATAATGTTTCATATATTTAAATGCCAATAATGTATTTAAATTTTCATTTATCAAAATTATTTCACACCAATAGATAATGTTTTGTAAATTAAACAAATACTTGTTTTGTAGTAAAAGCGCCTAAAAGTTGTTTGATGAGCAAAGGATTCCTCTGCTCTCAAGATGGTTTAGAGAGTATTACGCCATGCTGATTCAGTTCGGGACACCCATAATGTGTATTTCATCGAACACACGCACGTCACAAAAAGAAATAAAATGGTGCTCGTCTGAAAATGAACCCGCGATTAAATCGACATGTTTTATGTACTGGGACTTGGCACTCCTTGTTTTATTAATACACAAATAAATTACATTTCATTATATATTCCATACATAGGTGGTATGTACGACCTGGTTTCTTATAATAAATTCTACATATATTTTTGGAATGCGTATCACATTTAGTGTTACGAGTATTAATCAGACTAATCTGTTTATATTACGGTTATATATATTACGTGGATTACAGACATTATGAAGCAGTATTTTTTTCACTCTCAGCAAAGTTTATTACAATATATAACAACATTTGCGAAGTAAATTACATTAGCTCCTAGCCTCGTGTTATTTTTATAACGATGTTTCTTAGAACGGAAAAATGTATGAACTTTACCACGCTAATGATTATGTGGGCATTATGACTTTTTTACGAAAAATGTTGGTAATATTAGTTCACTCTCAAATTGTAATTTAATACAAATTTAATGATACCTTAATGTATAACGAGGTATGAGTGACATTCTTTTTCATTTCAAATCTAGTTTACGCGTGACTTTTTTATTATCATTCGCACATTTTTTATTAAAAGAATGGTTTCCATTCTTTAATGTCTACATTCAATTCAGTAGCAAAGAATGATATACTTTAAAAACCAAAGCTTTCATTAAAATATGTTCATAACCCTGATAAATAGATAATATTTTTCATACACAGATATATATTTATATTAATCATAAAACGTAATAGATACGGCAAACTACAGAGACCAATTTAGATAATATCGAGTCCATGCATAGGGGCCAATGAAATTGGTCTTCCAAATAACCAAATAGGACGGACTATAAGGCTAGTCTGGTGCAAGACAAAGCCCGTCCATCCCACGGGAATGCATCGTCCCGTAAAACAATTGGTGTCCGTGTCCCATTTAAGCAACCTTACCTTGATTCAGGGTTCATAATTCACCCCCTTGATAGACTGGGAATTGAAACTCTTAATAGTGTCTACAGACATGCAAACTTATGATGAGAACTCAAATCAAAATCAAAGTTCTTCAACAAGAAACAAATTTGACGATCGATGCTCAAACGGAATGTAAAATGTTTAAAGATAACCAACGATGATTTGCAATTTTGTTTCGTGTATCCTTTAAATATATTAATCATTGTAATCGATATCGCATAACTCAACTGTAACTTAACTTCGAGTTGGAATATATCAACGAAGATATGACAAAAACTTAAATTTAATGTATCGATTTTATAATTTATGTATTTGTAAGATTTAACCAGACACAGCCTTTAAAGGAACAGTCAAAGGTGGATGAGACGATATTGTTTATTGCATTCTTTAACGTTGGCGTAGTTTTTTAATCTGTTTCGATTCAGAATGTATGTATGTGTATGCGTGTTGTACGTAACAGAGCGGTTACTGTAAAAAGTCGAATGGTACTTGAGTTGCAAGGTATTCAGGATATTGCAATATGAATTTCAAAACGGACATGCTATATCAAAAGTCACCATACATACAGTCAGACTGTATCTTTAAAATATGAAGAATATTTATTTTATATACTTAATACGGGGAGTTCTCAATATTCTTAAAATGATTTGAGTGCCATTTAAACGGTAAGCAAGCAGAAAGGCAAAACATTGTGATTAATATCAATAAAAATTGAATGGTATACTGTCAAAACCGTCGCAATCCACTTAAGCGAATAATATCCTTTATAAAAACCACCAACGCTTAGGCAGCGTTATAAAATTCCCAACTATTTTCCTTATACGTTCCATTTGTAATGCTGCAAGACGACTTTTTATAATAGCAATGGGCACGCACTAACGTTTTGTAGGAACCGATAAAGGACAGAAAGGATTCTACTTATAGCATTCCGCTTCGAATGAATGTTACCGACAAACGCTTTCACGAGGACGACCTTAGAAGAACAATACTTTACCGAAAATATTTTATTCTGACATGATATATATATATATAGATAATGAAGCTATATAATTATAGATAATGAAGCATAATTGCTTTGTTATCGATTCGACTTTAAGGTAAAATTTACAAAAAATATTAAAAATATATATTGATATAAAAGATTCTGTTGAACCTTCCTTATAAAGTTATTCTACTTTGTCTCAAATTGTTAAACAATAAGGCATATTGTCTACACGAAATTGAGGAAAAACAAGGTTACATTACGGCATAAAATTTCATAGAAAGCTTCGCAAACAGACCGATCGAGCGCCATTAGGCCCATGCATAAATTGTTGGTTTAGTGACGACAGCTGAGCGCTCTGCCAACGCTAAATTGATTGCGTTTTAGATTTTTTTTATCGTCTTACCGTAACACGTGATAGACTTACCAGTTATTTTATAATGATAGTAAAAAAATAGTTACCGTTTTTGGAAGGAACTAAGATCGTTTTAATACTAGTAACAAAAACTAAATTTTATTTACAATTAGTCACATTATGCCTCGTCGGTATCGGCTAACTTATAAGGCTGCAAAGCACGAAATAATTAGTTCAAATCCCGGGTAGGACTAATGAAGGCTATGGGATGTTTTAATAATTAAATTCTAAGAAGCAGCAGACATTGTTGGTCACTCTATGCCTTGGAAAGCGCGTAAAACCTTTAATCCTGCGCTGGGCCTCTGGTCACCTCAAATTACAGTCACATTGAACTATAAGAGTAACCTGTGTTTGCGTGCACATATATACGTTCAGATATACGCAGCGCAGTTGACTCATCCTAAAAATCATTAGGAAATATTATGATATAATGAGACACGATATATTCCAATTTTCTATAGGATTTTGTAAATGATATGACTTGATTGTGAAATAATTTTACTGAAATATACAAATTGCCAATGATATCTTCTAAACACAAGAGGCGAACAGGTAAATTAGAACTTTGGTAACATTGAAGAAGTGACTTATAGTCAATACAATACAAACATACATTTAATACACATACTTAGGTATTCATATTTACAAAAACCAACATTTTTACAATAATTTATTTTTACTTTTCATTGTACTGAAATATAAAATTGAAACAAATAAAAGCGCAATAATATAAAATGTTTATCAATAAATTCAATTTGTCCGATTAAGTAGGTATAGTTCTTAATTTACACGAACTAAAATACGATACAACTTCCATATTTACATTCAAAGACTTGTGAACATACTATTAATCGTGTTCACTTTATAGCTGTAAGCGGTGACAAGTTCGGAAGGCCAGACTCAAAGAAATTACATACATTGAAATTTGACCCTTATGCTTTAGAAAATAAAAACTTAATACTCGTGTATACAGGTGTTTTCGTATTATCATATGTACATGCGTGTGACAAATTGCTTGGTGAGCACATTGTTTGGTCTCACGGAATAGGCAAGTGGGTACTATCTCTCACTTTGTGCTCGCTTGTACCTTGTTATGTTGAAGGAATGACTATGATTAAAGATCGTTACAGTACAGAATTGTAGGAGGTCCAATAGCGAGTAGATATAGATTATAAATAGATGCATGTTTACGAGAGGTCGTTCTGAATTTGTTTCTTCGTTTTTAACGGTCAGTTGTAAAATGTCTTTTTAATTTAACTCAATGTTGGAATTAGTGGTAAAACCTTAAAAGAAAATTTGTTTTAATAAAGTTTTTATGGTTGCTATAAATTAATCTGTTTTATATCGTACAAGCTAAAACAACTTAATTTCGTAGTCATTTAAAGTAAATTCTCATAAATGTAAGTAAATAGTTGACTTCGGCGTCTAAATAGAATTTGGTATTTTTTATATTTTGTAAAATATGTGTACAACCTTATTATCGCTGCCATAATATAACTTTTTTATCTATTTCATTTTAATTTCTGCCAATAAATTAATTTACAACAAAGCTGTCTGATAGTTATTACTAATTCCAAAGATTAAATCAGTATCAATGTTGTATTTAATATAATAAATATTCACTAATTAAAACGACGTACATTGAAAATTCATCGTCATTTGAAGTAAACCTTCACGAGTATTATTCGTGCCGTTCGTGTATTGATTTACGTTTTGTTTTTATGTGCATGAATGTCATCATTTCTAGCTGCATTACAATCAAAATTATAGGATTACTAATAAGTTTATCAATTTTAATTGGATTCTCTTGTAACATTGTCATTGCTGTAGGCGTATGCCCTTTGGTATTATTTTTTTATATTTACGACATCTTAATTTACTCGGAAAGTTGTGTGTTACCGTTGCATTATGAAGTTAAAATACTTGGATGCAATGAGAGTATAATTTCAATGTCGAGACGAGTGTAAACTTATATGGATAATATTTAAATATATTAAATGACTCCAAGAAGTTTTTATTTCGTTCACAAGTCTTTTATAAGGTTAATGTTATATTTAACTAAACAACCTTTTTAAAATGCTTCTCCGTATAATCTGTAAATTAATAATAATAATAATTTATGCTAATGGCTACAATCTCCTATCATCTCATAAAGATATCAACGTTCTTTGACACGCAACATTAGCATACATATTTTATATCTGACTCTTAATAAGCATTATCAATTATGGAAAAATAATCAGTGACTACAAAATGTAACAAAATGTCATTTGCATTAACCGATTTTTGATATGGAATAATAGTTATTATTACAAGAGCTTTAAGGCATACTCTCCATTGGATTGTTAGATAAAAGATCGTTAAGACATAGCTCTATCCGCCCACGTATTGTTCGGACCCACAAGAACTTAATTAGTGGCGTCGCAACACGCCGTCTTATAATATTTATTATCAGTCAGACAATTCAACTGATTGTAACTTATTTCATAATAAGATGAATGTTACTTACAAATGTAATAGAAATAACTGTTGTTTATTAATAATTTAATATTAACTGATTTATTATGTTTCATTTCATAGGAGTTACTTGATGCAAGCTCGTCTGGGTATATACCACCCACTCGTCAGATATTCTGCCAAAATAGCAATACTTAATAAAGTTGTGTTCGGTTTGAAGGGTGAGTGACCCAATGTAACTACAGAACGAAGGACATAACAGTACAGTCCCTAAGGTTGGTGGCGCATTGACGATGTAAGTTATTGTTAATATTTCTTACATTGCGAATGACCACCGATGGTGACCACTTACCATGAGGTGAAAGACTGAAAATTATTCCACCAAGGTGCTCTAATGAAAATTTGTAGTAGATATATAGAATTGGCAGATTTTTATTCATAATTTATTACCAATGTCCAAGGTCAAAGTAGACTTTTAGTAACTTTTACTGGTTATTATTAGTAATTACATCATACTTTTGGTAAATGTAATAAATTTTCAAAATATAACAGCAAATGTTACTCTTGTTTGTGTAATTCTATGTGACATGAAAGCTTTTTTTTGCAAAAACTAAATAATATGTAATGTCATCTCCATGAAAAATACAAATAGGTGAAAAATCTTATGTTAATCGTTATTACGGTGTCGAGGTTTATTAATTTCAAATAGATATACCAACGTTAGTTTTTATATATAGAGATAAAGAATAAGTCAAATTATAACCGGCGTCATAACGAGAGACACAACAGTAATCAATACATTGTTTAATTCAAAGGAAAAACCAAACGTCATGCATAAAAAATAAATGTCATTCGATGTTAAAGACATTTAATTGTGTGGCGAACAATTAATTATAAATCAACACGCCGCTTATATAGCGGTTTTAACTCTATGCATATCAAAAACAAAATACACTCAATAAAAATACAATTTTATTGGCTATAGAATATTGGACTTATCTCAAAAAGTGACATCTGCCAGGCCCCCTTCGAGTATTCGGTGGGGTTATGTCAATTTTGAATAAAACATAAATAAAAAATAGTCGACTAAAATAACCATAGGGTTAAATAAATTCAATTTGAAAGACGACAAAACGCATATATAATATCAGTACATATAACTAAATATTTTTTTTTACAATTAATAAACGTGACAAAGCAAGTTTTCTGAATATGTTTCAGAATATTCGCGATCTTTAACGTATTAATTATTAAGCATACACGTGTTCGCTCAAGCGAAACAACCACGACAAATTAACATTTGTATAGCTACTGCAACACCTGTACTGCTAAACGAGATAACTGCAAAATATGCTTTGCATTTTTTTTTATAGAATAGGAAGGCGGACGAGCATATGGGCTACCTGATGGTAAGTGGTCACCAAACGCCCTTAGACATTGGCATTGTAAGAAATGTCAACCATTCGCTTACATAGCCAATGCGCCACCAACCTTGGGAACTAAGATTTTATGTACCTTGTGCCTGTAATTACACTGGCTCACTCACCCTTCAAATCGAAACACAACAATAACAAGTACTGCTGTTTTGCGGAAGAATATCTGATGAGAGGGTGGTGCCTACCCAGACGAGCTTGCACAAAGCTCTACCACCAGTAAACTAATATTCGTTATATTGCAGATAACGAATATTGCATTTATATATCCTTTATCATTCATTCCGTCACATATTCACATGTAAGCGCAATTGTATCAAATTCTAAATTTGATATGTAATGTCATTCTAAATTCAATTATTACATATTATAAGTGAAACTGTGTTTAAAAAAAAGAAAATCGTTAAAATCAATAACAAGAACGAAACGGTATCCGTAATTAATGGTAATTTTCTATCGTAATGATTTGCGTTCGTCTCGCTCATTGAAGTTTTTTTTTTTCTTTTTAAAATTCTTTGTTGCCATCACATTTACAATAAGTTGTTCAAAAGACGAGCTTAAGGCTATAAAATGTTATTTCCCAGTCCTTAAGACTTGCAAGAATAAAGTTGTTTGGAAATAATATTACATTTTCTTGTACAAAAGTAACTATCGGAAAAGCACCAGCGACTATGTAAAAATATTTTGATAAATAGTAATAATCAATAATTGATAAATAAAATAAAATGAAAATACACACTACGCTCATATATAATTGAATTTTTTTTTGAAAAATTGTTTTTATTAATATGAAAGTATAATATAAACCTTTAATTTCCCAACAATCTTTTATATATAGTTACAAAAAAAATGTTATAATGCCGAAATTTATTTCATAAGTTTTATAAAAACACGTGTAAAATAAGTACCAATAAAGATAAATTATTCAAACAAACAAAATTTATTAATATCGTTAAGTAACAAGTTTATACATTATAAGGTTCCTATGTTGAACTTAATAGAAAGCTTCTGGAGAACTTTGTTTTATTTTTTTATATCTTTATTTATATATTTATAAGAGTAGTACCTTCGGTCGTATACGAATAAAAATATTTGTTTAGAAAGTATGTGTGAGTTTTTTTTAATTATAATTGTCCAGCATGCGTGGCAAACTGCGTCCTGCGCGTTACTTCTTAAAAATACCTGATACTCAACTCAACTATAAAGTTAATAGCCCTATGTCAAAAGCCTTTACACAAGTGCGACCATCAATGCTTTGGATAAGCAGGAACGCATACGGGACGATACGAAGAAACATTTATTAAATTGAATGCGAATAATATATATATATATATGTCTTTTTTTTTAATCCAATTTATTTATACAAATTAATTTTCATATCAATTCTTTATCGACAACATATTTTCTTATACCTAATATTGCAAGTACGAAATGGCCTTCCTTTTTACCTACCCAAGGAAATATTCAGAAAGGTACCCCCGGGCCTTTAGGTATGGTAACCGGGTTATGTGAGTTTACGCACTAAAACTACTGCGATGCTGTCTTCGACACTGATCGGAGAGACAGCGGGATCGTGTCGATATAACTCATCCGCGACCCCTCCCGTGCTGTGCTCCGCTCGTGGCTCGTCGATAACATTAACGTATCTAAGAAGTCGACTTTAATATATAATAATCTAATTATCTATTGTATCGTATATCGTTTTAATTATCCTCTATTGGTGGACCCATCATCATAGTATTTCGAAGATTTAAATTTTTCTATTATCAAATTTTCAAATCGATACAACAATCATTATAAGAACGCGTAAACGACTTTGTACATTTGTTAACATACTCGTATTGACTGACTAATAAAAATAAGATAGCTACTAAAAACATTGTTTAAATAAGGCTTAAGATCTTAAGTCTATCGGGTTTAACTCCAGTTTTATCTATTTTTATCTTTTTACACCGCAATACTTGTTGTAATCTATCTACAGCCTCCCTAGGGATCGCTCTGATGGCTATCTTTATTACTAATGAAGGTTATTTACAGAGCCAACATTAACATGTTTCGAACACCACAGATAACAAATATTAAACGCTTATTAGAAGCGGCACGCATGTCTAGACAAGTTTTATAATTATTTATAGATAATAAATTATTTATAATCGCATGATAAATTGAAAATATTTATATAATATATATGCTATCTAAGTAAGATTTTCAACAAATCAATTTTTGATAATAAGAATAATATTGTGTATTTATAACCTTGAAAGATAAAAATAAACTTAAAGTTCGTTTTTCTATAAGAACAATTCAGCTTCAATTTGAAATACGGATCGATGCGTTCCACTGGACATCTAACATCAAAATTGATAATTATTTTAAAATGCCATAATGTATGTACAAAATATATACGCGTTTATATTTCACAAATAAGAATTTGATTTGGTTACATAAAGCTTAACTTTTATCAGGTCGTTAGTGTATTAAAAATAAAATTATTTTTAAATGAAAAAGTATTATAACCCTTTTTCTTAAAATCAAATCTTCTCCGGCTAACAATTACATGTATAATATTAATAAAAAAATATTATGATTTAATATAAAGAAATTGTGTGAATAGTTTTTAGTGTCAGCATTTTAAGCACAGAGACAAGATTACACACGTTACATTTTCAATAACTAAATAAATTTAATTCGATTCCACAAAATAAACTTTTATTATAAGCTATTTACACAATGGTATCTTCTTATATTGTCCACATTCAGTTCGAAACCATATTTTATTACAAGCACAGCTTCACATTACTTACCATAAATGTTTTGTGACAATACAATAAAGGCGCTATGAGTACAACAGGAATAATAATCATAATTCCTTCCCGGTTTCTAAACTACGTTTATTATGTAAAATTTAGTAGGTAGAATTCAGAAACACAATGAGCCGCCATTAATTTTGCCTTTAACTTTTATCGAAAATATTTATTATATTCTCTTTAATTTTATTAAACTACTAAAAGTGTTTCTTAATATAAAATATATTTTTTTATTTAAAGTAAAACATGTTGTTGATAACCTTAAGTGTTATTCAATATATTCCGATTAAGGTACTCATTATTGAAAGAAAAATGGCAACAGAGATCTGGTACAGATAAGTTATTTAAAAAGTATTTCGAGATTATTATCTACGTGACTCGAAGCTTAATCTGTGATCGAAGATTCAAGGAATAACCGTTATCAGACGTTTCACATATTTTTTACTTATTATCGGTTTAGTGAGAAACGATTTTAAACACAGATTATTTATCTGAGGTGTTATAAAATGTTAATTTCCTCTGTATGCATATACGTAATACATTGACAATAAGAGCTTCATTTAATTATAATAAAATAATAAACAGCACAATCGACGTAACATAAATATATTATAACCTCTTTAGACTTATTTTTATGTTACGTAGGTACTAAAAGCTTGTAAGCCAGTTTGACCTCTTAATTTGTTTCTCATAGCACCCAACGAAATTTCCTTATAAATATATTAGCTTCTCAAGCAACTCAACTTCCAATAATGAATTTATTTTATAATATATTTTAAGTTCAATATGAGTAGTCTTAAATGTTTAAAAAAAGCTATCTTCATCATACATTCTCAAATTGTATATCCGCAAGTCTCATTAGAAAACAAGTCAATAAAAGTAAGGTAAAAATTTATTTCAACATAACTGTAAGGCATAATTTAAGTAGATTGCAAACGAAAAAAGGTAATGTTAAACATGTTAAAATAGAGGTAATGAAATTTGTGAGCGATTATTTTTTCATAGTTTTGCGTCACGCAAAAATATAATAAGTTTCAAAAGTTGGAAGTACAAGTAATTTAGTCCTCGATAAAGGAGAAATACGGCGATCTCTCCTCATGATAGTAACCCAAAATGTTTGTCAAATACAATTATCAAATTTTTTTCAAGTTTAAAACTCTTTGTTAAAAATAATTTTACGCTATTTTATTGCTTTCTTGTGGTACGTTTTTTGGCAAGTGTCTACATTAACCTGAATTATAAGGCAATTAATTCCTTTGGATAAATATATTCTTCAGGTCATAACTTGCTTAATGATGATAAATCATTTACTGGAATAATAAAACAACCGATGAATTATGTTGATTTAATTAATAATTATTAAATTCGGACTTCGCGTGTACAACGGTAGTGCTCGGCTAATCCATTTAAATAATGATTTTATTTAATTACGTACTTATTTACTAAATATATCAAAAATTTTGACATCTTTTTAATGTTCTACTGTTTTCCAATGAATTTTGCCACCTTAATATGCTATACATAATATTATTGTTATTTTTTAAAGACTTATGACTACAAATTAAACATTTTAATAAGAATAATATCCTGGGACATTATTCATACATGGCCATCTGATCCCAAACTAAGCAGAGGTTGTACTATGGAAACTAGACAATTGATATACTATGATATACTACTTTTCTTTTGTAAATACATGCTTATAAAGATAATTATACCCAGACTTAGGACAAACAGACATGTTCATGCACACAAATGTCTGTCCTGGGTGGGAATCGAACCCACAACCTTCGGCGTAAAAGGCAAGTATCTACCAACCACGCCAACCGGCCCAAACAACAAAGAAAGTGCCTTATGCAAGTCCGTCTAGGTTGATAACATCCATTCATCATTTGTTACTTCAATTATTGAGTGTAAGTTTTTATTGTCTGTGCTTTTTATCTGTATTGCGAGTGTGGCCGGGCTTAGATATAATAGATGTTGGCGCATTGACGTTGTAAGAAATATGTTAACGTACCTATCGTCAAAGTTTTTTAAATTAAACATAACCTAAATACATTTTCATAAATGTTCTTTTAATAAAACGAGATGTTAAACAACCTATCAATTATATCTTAATTATTATATGTAGTCAAACAAATAAACATGTCCTCAAAACAGTTTTAAGCACGATCACGACCCGTGACACGCCTAAATTCTATATTCGTTATATTTACAAATTGTTGGTCTAAAGTATTAAATATTATTACTTTCAAGTTAAACCCATTTTATATAACGTATTATTTTCTAGGATTAATTATGTTTAAAACATGATACGTTCATATTAATACAAAAGTTTAATTACGTTGTACCCACCTTTAATATAGATCGCGCTTATATTGTAGATGTAATCAAGAATAATTTGATTAACGTTTGTCATTAAAACGCTTTTATTGTTGAAAATTTTAGTAGAAAAGCAATAACATATAGAACAAAGCAATGGTTTATTAAACCTTGTTAAAGTACAGCATTGTTTATTTTCTCTTAAATCTAATTATCTGAATTTAAATTAAGAACGTAATTTTAATTAAGTTTTTGTTTGCCTAAAGATGATGATTATTCGAATGAAGAACACGAGGCTGATATCCAAATATTGCAAAAAAATATCAAACTGATATCTTTAACGGGTCAGGAGGATTTCGAACATCAAAAGCAAGACAAGCCCATTAGAAGATGAATTTAGATCGCCAGGTTTCCTAAACATAATGATTATTTTTTATTCTCTAGAAACTTCTTAATGAAAAACTTATCAATTCGACAATCATCTTCATTAACGGTAATTATTATTTTTTATAAATAAATATAAAACTTCATATATCCTCCTGACGTTCGAACGCTATTATGTAACAATCATAGAAAAACTTTTGTATTTATACAACCACGTTAGATATATATTTACTAACAATATAATATTATTACATCTTAAAAAAAATCCTCACTATTTGTATTTCGATATTTGAAAAGAAAGCGTGTTTCCTAAGCGACTTAAAAATCCATTTCGCAAACTGAAAGAATATTCCAGCGAGAGCTAACTTTTGAAAGCAGTTCTATTGTAGCAGTTTACAGGCTTACGGCGCTTGAATATTCATAATACCTCGAACAGGAACAGAAATGGAGTTATGTTTGAACGTAACCTACTGCTATAATAAAATTACCTCTGTATTTAAAATACTGTTGTCACACGCTTCATTTCAATAATAATCGAGTAATGAAATAAAACAATTATTAATTAAATAAATTTTTTTATAATTTCTTTTCACACCAAAACTTACAACCAAGTTTCAGATTCCACTCAGTCAATGAATCCATCAATATTCAATTCCTTAATAAAATCGAGTAAATTTTATGAATTTAAAACTTATTGAGTGATGCAAGGAACACAAAGTTCTAATTATGCTTATGTTATTATAAATGTCACGTGTATTATCCTAATTTAATGGATGCTAAGGTGAGTTTGTTGGTTTGTTACACTTTCACGTCGTAAATGCTCAACCTTATTCATGAATTTTCCATACACGTTTTCAAGGGTACAGAAAATATATATATAAGGAACCTAACAATAAATATAATACCTGTTTTAAATATATTTAAGAATTTATAGGTAATTGTAATCAATATAATTTCCTACTCCAAATAAACTTTAAATACAAACTGTTTTTACAAAATCACTTAGATTAAACACTTATGTATATTATTTATAACGAAGATTTTCTTTATTTACGGACAACGTCAGATTCAATTGATTTATTATGTGCATAACAAATATTTCGGTACAAAATTACTTATATGCAACGTTGAACCGAATTTAAATTTTACATAACTGAAACAGCGTACTAATGTCCGACTGATGAGTTGTCGCAAGTCGCACATTAGTCGCTGGACGTAACATGTGAGCAAGTCAATCAGACTCTATTAGTGCTTCGTAGCGCGTGCCGTGCGGACATCGTAGTGAGGAAATTATTGATTTGTGCCTAATTTCCGGCCGATCGGAGTCCACCGGCCCTGCGGGTGGCGGGCGTGGACGCGGTCAGGGCTGCTGCCAACCAGTTATTACACCAGACATCTCGATACATATTCGATAACGCCGATTGCCAATCGAAATCCCAATCATATAACCGTGCCCACTGACTCGAAGACTTTTTGCTTTTGTCTCCCATTCTTTGAACTTCGAATTAATTCAAATATCGTCGAGCGGCAATTTACAACAAAACACAAATATGTTTTGTTTTACGAACACAATAAAACATTAAAATAGCCGCGATTATATGAATATGTTTAATGTGTTTACATCGGACGCGATATTTATCAATTGATCAAGTTATTTAAGTTACTTTCGTATTTTAATGGATGTCCGCTCCCTCAAGTTTCTTGATACCCTTTGAATGCCAAGGGCAAATCGTCCAAGCGACGATCATATTAATTTATTATCAGTTTTAATATTCAATGAGATGACTCTTACCTTTCTCAGTCAGTATTTTTTTAGAAAGGATCGCTGCCTCTCGACCTATGTAAATTTAAATAAGTTGTCTATACTTCATCCGTTTTAGCGAACAAGACTTTGGCCTTGTTCGCTAAATATACCTACCAATACAAACCCTTAAGGTTAAAATTATAATTTTTTTAATTATAAAAAGTAATTGAAACGTGCTAATAAGAAAATAGCTAATGGAAATGTGTCTTGGTTTTATCAATATACACGAATTTACATTTTTATTTTCATTTAAACATTTGTAGGTATATGGTATGTTTCAAACACTTTAGTGCCCAGTCAAAGCTTTTCTTGCTTTGTTATATTTTACTAACAATAAACACAATAAATAATATATT